>NC_056737.1:563638174-563718174 GCF_019279795.1 Protopterus annectens | reverse complement strand
TAATATTCATATGTTTGTGTGATTGTATTCTACAGTATGGCCTGTCAGGTTGTATTGCAGATGTGTATGTTTGTTCTTTGTGTTTCTTTCTGATTCACCCGCTGCTCCCTCATACACCTCCAGTTCACCTATTGTGCATCCAACACAGTCTCGCCTTTGTGGATTATAACATTACCCATCCCCCCCACACACATATTCCAAACACTCCATCCATCCCTTCTTTGGTTGATGGCCCATGGCACGGTCAAGGGAACACATTGCATACACTACATATCTCTGGTACCTGTATGGTTGTGAGGACTACCCTAGCATTTTTCACCTTCCACATGCTGTACATCATACACATAGGTACACGCAAATACTTATCTTTCATGGCATGGTAGGTACACCCGGGTAATACCCGTTCAACTTTGACACATCCTGACAAGAATGGCTTGGACTGCATATGGGCGGATTTTGGCCACATGCTCTGACCATTGGTAGGGTTGCCACCTTTTCATATGGCTAGGATGGGATATATTCCGGACACAAATCAGATTCTATAGGGCAACACATACCCACGATCAGTACAACGGATAATACTTTTGTTTTATGCCTACATGTTAGCTTATTGTTGTAGCAGTTTATATGCTCCTTCTGTTTCATTTACTTGCTTATTCTATTTCTTGTAACATGTATGTTACATACGGAAATAACTATTGTATGTGACTATTACATGCGATGTGGGACATAATTATGTCATACAGTCGCAGGATATTTTACATTTATAATGGTTTTGCTATGGACACAACTGCCCAGTTGTGTACTATCCCTCACAATGTGGGACAGGTGGTAACCCTGACCATTGGGCTAGACTTAGCTATTGGCAGCGAGCTAACATGATGCGTTTCACTTCCACTTGGTATAACTATCAACACTGCATTAGAATACGGGCACACAGTTTTAAACGTCATTTGTTCGAGGGATGGAGACTCGATATTCGCTAACGTGCATTTGTGTTTGCTTCTTAGTTTTGTGTTCGCAAGAATTGTCTTGCATGCTTTGCATACGTTTCAGTATCCACAGACACTGATGTGTGATTACTATTGCAGGCCGACTGTAATATTCAGCATTTTAGGTTGCACGTCAACAGCAGACATTTCCACGCCTCCGTGCGCACTTCGACATGCCCCATGCACTCATGCTCATTTCCTATGCACGTGGCTGTGGTGGCAGCGTGCCTTCATTAATATGCATATGGTGATACTATGCCATCTACACGCCGCACAGTCAGTGCAAGCTTAACACCGGCCTTGCGCCGAGCTTCATGAATCCCAGGGATAGTGCTATGATGTTGGCCCTCTGTTTAACTTTATGATGTTCCTCATAAAGTCAGACCTGTTTATGGGTACATACTTTACTAAATACATGACTAAGCCTATATCAAAATTTGCTGTCAGTATATAAGCTCTAGAATAAAAAGATCTTCTGCTGTGAAAAATAAAGTGCTCCTCATATTGACTCTGCTATGATTTTCAAAGTTTAGTGTAAGGATTTCTATGCTGGGATGTTGAGCGATATCTCTGCATTCAACTAAATAACTAACACTAACAGTAACTTTTAGCCACTCTACTGGCATAAAGGGATAAAACCCAGACGATGATCCAAGTGATCTGGGTTCGATTTGCAGCTTGGGCAACTGACAAAGCAGCAGGGAGGGATGGGTGTTACCATCCTGAGGTGGATGCGTTGACCTTTGGGTGCCAATTGTATCTCTCCTTGGTGGAAGCTGGGGAAGACACACTAGTAGATGTGTCTAAAGAGGGGTATAGGGTGGAGACATGGTTCAGTTGCTGTGGAGCAGGACGATATGCTGCATGTCTCCATTGCATGCCAGTAGGTCCAGAAAGGGAGGGGGGAAATGGGTAAGTCATAAGTGAACCCTGCTGGACAGATGCACAGGTATGTCAAGCCTCTGCATGCTTAGCTCCACACCTGGCCTAGCTATACCAGATTAAGTCTGGGGGAGGTGATAAGCAGCTGGTAGACCCAGTGCAAACAGGTATCAGGGTGCTGGGCTGGTATAATGAAGTGACAGTTGTAGTGGGGAGCCAAAAAAAGAACACTAACAATAACTTTGACTCTGCCTGCAACTGTGTAGATATGTATGAGAGCTTGCATAGTTCAATAGTCTGAGTAAAGGAATGTACATAAGATTAATAGAGCTGCATTACACTGACAAATGACATTAGGCAGTCTCAGTGGAGGTGCTGTGTCAGCAATGTGCACATGATCAGTGGGTCTGATGTCACAGGAAAGTCTAGTGGTCATTGGATAAGGCTATATGTGCTCATATGTGCAATGAAGCATCTTGTTTTTGCTACATGCTCACAGGAGGGAGGCAAAGGAGACCCAGCACAACAATGTGCCAACCCAGTCCATCATTTGAATGTAGAGGAAAGGGGACACAGGAAAGTAAGAAAAGGAAAAAGCAAGTAGAGGGAAAAAAACAAGGTAACAATAAAGAATGACTGGTATGGGGTGAAGGGCATAGTTTTTTTGTGAGAAATTATACTATTATTCATATTAGAAGAGGTAGACTAACAATGAAAGACAGTGAAGAATAGTTGTAGGTGGGATAAAGGGAGAAAGGAAGGATGCAGAAACATAGAAATAAAATACAGACTGACATACAATAGAATTACTGACACAAAAAGTGGGGAAAACAGTGGATGGGCATAGAGGGAGAGAGAGAGAGATAAAATACTTGGTGATGGAGAGGACTGAACAACAAATAAGGCATGGAAGTGACACATAAGTTAGGAGGACACACAGATAGTTTAGGGTACATGATGGAGGCAACAACAGGCAAGGATTTCAAGTGGATGTTGTTCATCTTGAAGCTCAATGGTTGAAGGCTGCTGGTCATATGACTCAAACAACATGACAGAAGTCATTTCACAGATGTGATGCAGGCATCCAGTGAAACAATACAATTGAGCTGATGAAGACTACACTAGTGTTTGTTGGGAATACACAAGGTTGTTCTTAGCTTTTTTTTGCCATATAGCTCAGTTATATGGCATGAAACAAAACAACTGCTGTTGGCAGATCACAGGGGACCCTACTGGCCACTGTCAGAAGTGAAGCTATCATTATCCTGAGTAGCGATGGCAGTACCCATCACTGACCACTGTAGGTCACTTTCAACAGGGTGACCTCTACTCCATTGCTAAGAAGCAGTAGTGGTGACCACTGGTTATAGGCTTGGGGGACTTCTGCATCTCATCTGCAACCTCCACAGCTGGACCTACAGAAGGAAGAGAAAATAAAACTTGAACACATTGTTACTTGTGTTACATCTACTATTAAAGCTGCAAAGTGCAGTAGTGTGCATTGCATGCACAATCCATTACTGAGAAAGGTGTTGCTACCCTCTGCAATACCTCTCCTTATTAGCTCTTTACTCATTAGCCACTGTAAGACAGAGAAAGAAAAACTTAATAGCATGGTATACCTGTGAAAAGATGAGGGAAGAATGTTTTTGAATGAATCTGGCACTTTGTGCCTAACCTCTACTTCTCAGCAGCTAAGCAGGTCAGGGTAATGCTAACTCAGGTCATTATAATGATGTCTGCACTGCTCACCAGAATGGGTGATATCACTGGCATCAGTCACCATCTTTGCAAGCTTGGGCCATTCACCAGCCTTGTTCAAAAATTCATCATACTGGCCTAGCAGGATCTATTAAAATTCACCGTGGAGGTACAGCAAGAAATTTTTGTTTTTCCTTAGTACACAGCAGCCCTGCTCTTCCTAGTACCTGAAACAGTCATGATCACTCTGTCAGGTCCACTCAAACGCGTAAAATGGTAGCTCAATGCAGATATATTCATTATGTGCCTTGTAACACAGATACACAATAGTATCAGCTTAAGGGATGCTATGTACAAATACATTCTGCACTCGTGCATAGCCCTAGTATGGGCAACAACAAGCAGACTGATATTGCTTAGTGTTAATAAAATGGCACATTCAGAGACAGCCAGAATCATTTCCATTATTACAATTACTGCCATGCTATAAGGTCTGAATTAGCATGATGTAACATGACAATGCCATGCTGCAGCAATACAAGCAATATGGAATCAGGGCTTACTGCATTAAGGTACTGGGCACAAATAAACATACTGAAAAAAACAAGTCAACTGATAAAGTACCCTGACACTGTAATGAACACTCACGGAGGATGGAAGCAACAGGGGCATACAAAAAGTTCTGTGTGTTGGGGGGCATACACATTACAATGCCAAAGTACTGTCATGTCCAGCTGTGGTTGTGGGAATACCAGATCTAATGAGCATGTGGTGCAGAGAATGTGTCACAAGATAAAATGGCCCCTCTACATACAGTGAATGAGGCATGATTACACGTGCTGTGTGGAAGGCACAGGGTCATCAGAGTATTATAGGGTTTCAATACACTGATGCAAGAAGGAATGTCATGATAACATGTCTCTACCTGCAGTTTGCAGTTTTGTATAGGAAAGAGAGAAGAATCACAGCACAGCAAGGGACTGGGAAGTGGTGACCATCATACAGTCATATGGGAAATCCACATATGGCATCACATTGACATTGTCATGAGCATACAAGAGAGACAATAAATGGAAAAGTTCTTCACCAGGATACTGCAGTATTAGATCAACACCTCCCAACCACTATCATCACCACTGCACACATGGCATGTTCACAGTAGCCAAAAAGGTCAGGGATTTTCAGGAACAGTTGTGCTAGGATGTGGTACAACATATTAATGCTGTGGGCAGCCATAACTGAAGTCTGCATCAGGTAGCAAAAGAATAACCGATATGATAATGCATGCCAGTAGAAAACATAGGAAATGTTCTTGCACAAGTCCACAACAAGAAGAACATCAAAACAAAGGTCCCTCATAGAGGCACAGCAGTTTATAGTAACTCTGAATAGGTTCATTGGTTCATAGGTAGGTACTAGGCAATTGGCCCAAGGGCCTACGTAAGCCTAGCCAACAAGGTTCCCTGGCTTATGCCACCCAAGAAAGTTATTTTTCTGTGCCACTGTCGAGCAGAGATACAAAAGTGATACCCGGGGTGTATTTCCTATTTCCCATCCACTCATCAAGATTTTTCTTGGAGAGTGCTAATGAAGAACTTTGCATGACATAGATGGGTAGCCTATTCCAGAGTATGGGAAGTCTCTGAGACAGAAATCTATCCCTCCAGCATGTCCTGTTTGTTGTGGTGACAAAGTTTAGATCCCTAGAGAGTGTAGCTCGGAGGGATTGGGATTTCTTTAGGTGTAGCATGTCCAACAGCTCTGGGTTTGACATAGCTTTATATGTTAGGCAGAGATCACCTCAGAGTAGGTGATATGCTACGGAGTAAAGCTGGAGGTTTTGAGGCAGTCAGTGTAGGGCATTTGTTTGAGGCCAGTAATCCTCTTTGTAAGGTACTTCTGTGGCTTTTCCAGCTGCTGCAGATGTCTTGTGAGGTACATTCCAAAAGGGGCATTGTACTCTATAATGGGTCTAATGAGTGTCAAGTAGAGGGGAACAATGACCTCTTTTTTCCTGGATGAGAACCCTTTTATGATGAGGTGTGCCACGTAGAAGGACTTCCTGACTACTGTGGCGATGTGACTATCAAAGGAGAGACTACTGTCCACCTGGGTCCCAAGGTCTCTTATTACACATTCGGTGTTAAGTAGATTGCTGCCTATGTGGTAGTTCATGGGTACAGAGTTTTTACCAAAGGGGATGACAATGCACTTTTTGGCACTGAGCTTGAGGCCATGGCTCTGACACCAGATATCTGTCTCAGCGAGACCCTTCTATAGGATGTCCACATCATTTGGTGACTTGACTATGGCTCCTAGTTTGCAGTCATCTGTGAACTTCATTAGCCAGAGGCCTTCTGTGTTAGCCTGTACTTCAGAGAAGTAGATACCAAACAGGAGAGGTCCCAGGATGGAACCCTGTGGTACTCCACTTGTCACTGCTTTGAGGTCAGATTTGGAGTCAGCAACTTTTATAGTGTGGGTTCTGTCAGTGAGCCAGTTGGCAACCCATCTTGTGACATAGGGATTTATACCTAGTTTAGTGAGTTTAGCTATAATTCCAGAATGGGGGATGGTGTCGAAAGCCTTGGCAAGGTCAACTTAGGCTGTGCCAACCACCTTACCCTCATCTACGGCTTTGGTGACTGCCTCAAAGAAGTCAATCAGGTTCAGCAGGCATGATCTGCCTTTCAAAAACCCGAACTGGGATCCAGAGTTTGGAGGTTACCAATGTCCTTGTTTATGAGTTCCATGATGATACGTTCTATGGCCTTGCAGACCAGGCTTGTCAGGCTAATAGGTCGATAGTTCCCAGGATCAGTGGTTGCTCCCCCTTTGCGGAGTGGGATAACTGTTGCTGTGCACCATTCAGTGGGCACAAAGCCTGATGTGAGGCTATTATTGAACATGGTGCTTAAGTGGAGAGCCAGTTCGTTCTGAAGTTCATGTAAAACGCAACCTGGGATGTTGTCCGGTCCCATGGATGCTGTATTTTTGGCTTTAGAGAGTGCAGCTTTTACCTGCGTAGTTGTAATTACAGGGACTCTGCATTATTTTTGTATAGATATAGGCCCTTTAGGGGGTGGGGTGGGTAAAGTTAGCACAGAACCCAGGATGTTGGCAATATCAGTTGGTTCTGTAATTTTCATGCCTTTGTGCTGTAACTCAGAGCAGATCTGGGTGTTGCCATCGAGATTATTGACATAGCTATAGCATGCTTTGTGGTTGTCCTTAGAATTAGTGGGGATGTTGTTTTTGTAGCTAGCTTTGGAGGATCTTATAAGGGATCTCAGCTTCTTGGTGAGGCTGACCAGGGAGCTCCTCCACTCATGGGATATTACTCTCTTTTGCAGCAGTTTCTTCCTTCTGTTGAAAAGTTTGTTTATGGCAGGGGACCTCCAGATTGGCTTCCTTTTTTTGGAGGATAGCGTCTTGGTTCTGTTAGGGATAGCACGATCCATGCACTTGTATAAGTGCTTATAAAGTGCATTTGTGTAGGATTCAGCAGTTGTAACTGTATTGTCCATCTGCATGGGTGTCATGAAGTTCACCACTTCTGTCTTTAGAAGCATGAAGTTGGCTTTGGAGAATTTTTTTACCATGGTTTCCTTAATGGGGGGTGGGCGGTGGGATGTGGATATCAAGGGTGATTAGCTTATGGTCGGATCGGACCAATGAGGAGTTGACTTCAGGTGTGGAACACCGGTCACTCATGTTGGTAATGACTAGGTCTAGGACATTGTTGCCCCTGGTGGAGGTGTGGATAAGTTGATCCAGGGCATTGGATTTTATGAATTTCAGAAAGCGTTGAGCTAAGGAGTTGGCACACAAGTAGTTTTCCCAGTTAATGGTGGGGTAGTTCAAGTCACACATTATTAGGTTGTTTGGTTGAACCATAATATTTTCCAGTACATCACGAAAAGAGGAGTAGGAATCCTGGGGCATGGTGGGGGATCTGTAGCAAGCTACAATTTGGATTGCAGTTTTGCCCAGAGTTAGTTGCACTTGGATAACCTCTGATGCATTATGCTGAGCAACTAGCCTGGAGGTGTGGATATCCTTAATGAATTTGGACACTCCTCCACCTTTGGTGTTTCGGTCCAGGTTACATGGTCGAAAAGTGTGGTATGAGTTATAGCTTGGTAGTGCAGGGGTGCTCTCTGGAGCCTTGAACCAGGTCTCAGTCACTGCACAGATATTGATGTTCTCCATTTTAAGGAGTGCCTCGAGTGAGTGAATTTTGAGATTTAGACTTCTAGCATTGAATAGCATTACCTTCAGTTTTTGCTTGCCTGTTCCTGTTACAGTGGTGAATTTGTTATTTTAACCTTGCCTAAAAAAGGAACTATAGGCACAGCAAAAGCCTTAGCCAGTACCCAGAATCCCAGGGGTGACAGGTGCAGGCCACCTGTGGCAAAGCATCGTGGTCTGTCGACCATGTTATCCCAAGCAGACATATACTGGATCCCCTTAGAATGACACTAGAAGCTTAGCCAATTGTTGAAGTCAATCATTTTGTCCTTGTACTGTGGTATAATCCAGGGTGATGGCAGAATGCTACTCAAGGCTAGGGTCATACCTGCCTGGGCTACAAGATCGGAGAGCTCTTCCATGTCTCTTTTCATGTAGTCCAGGGAGGTACTTCTCAGGTCATTCACACCAACATGGACAATGACAGAGTCATATTTGCACTTGTGGAGTGACCTGAGTGCATGGGTTACGTGGCAGATCCTGGCACCTGACAGGCAGCTGACAGTAACCTTCTCCTTGTTTAGCCTGGTGAGTGGGACATCACTGTGTCTGACTGAATGAGGATAGGAAGTTGATATTCATGTTCAGTAGTTGCATGGCTTTAACACCAGGGCTGGTGATGACTACAGTAGGACACACTGGGTAAGTATTAGCTTTTACACTGCCATATTGTTAAGAGCTCTGCATTTAATGCTGGACACTTCTGCAACTGCAACACCACAAACAACAAGGTATATAGCCATCCATATGGTATTCACACCTACTGATATGCCTGCCAAAGAGCAGGTGGAATTTAGGCTTGTATTTCACTGCTCCCACAGGTACCTTGGTTTCATGCCTTCATGTGTTCTACAATTAGAGGGCCATATATTCATAGGTTCATAGGCATCTACAAGGACAATGACAAACAGGGCCTTCATAAGACTAGCTGTGCAACCCAACCCAATTGTGTGCCTTTGTATCATGATTGTTTCTAAGGAGGAAGTATGTAAGTTAAGAAAATTCTAGAGGTTATGTAGGAGGTATGTTAGTTTAGCCATTACTGGCTGCCTCTATCAGATATGACCAGACCTGGGGTTAATTTCTGATTTCCCCATCCATTGGTAAAGGTTATGCTTAAATAATGTTAGGGATGGACTCTGCATTACATGGATGGGTAAGCTGTTCCAGAACATGGGGATCCTCTGAGATGTCTAACAAGTATTACACAGAGAGGTGAATTTCTTGGCAGCAATGACTCATACACATAATGAAGTGATTATGATCAGAGACTCACTCATAATCCACTATGATTTATATAGTTCCATGTGAAAGTCTATGACTTAAATGCACTAAATCAGAGAACCTAATTCAAAAAATGCATCTCAATAACAAGAAAAAAACTGACAGGTATATTACATAACCTTTTCCAACAATTTAGAATAACTTTTCCTTTACATTGAAAAGTCAATAGTTAAATGATGTTTTATTTTCAAAATTAATACTCATAGATAGACACATTTAGTGAGTATAGAGATGATATGCTTTGGTTGCATTGTGACCTTGCATTGAATTAAGCAGATAACTGCAGAATGAATGAATGAATGAATGAAAACATATAGGGAGTATTTGTATCTATATCTATATCTAACAATATCTATCTACATATATATATATATATATATATATATATATATATATATATATATATATATAAAGAATTTAAACCAAAGGTTTAAAGGTTTAAAAGTCACACAGATATATCATTCAACAAAACTTCCAATAAAGACTGCCAAAACAGAGTCTTCACTGTGTATGAACTTATACCTTCTGATATGCAAATAATTAAGGACACCAGTACTGCACTATTTGAGTTTAAATATATAACATGTGTGTGTGTGTGTGTGTGTGTGTGTGTGTGTATATATATATATATATATATATATATATATATTGATATAGATATACTGTATATATATATATATATATATATATATATATATATATATATATATATATATATATATATATATATATATATATATATATATATATAATGGGTACCGACATGCAAAAACACCGACAATGAAATCACCGACACCACAAAACTGAAAGTTCAAAAGCACGAAACTTTACATGCCCGACAAATCACAATCCCGACAATAAACAAACAAAACAAATCCCCTGTCCAAAAAGCACACACACAACACAAGCACACCAAAAACCTTTCAAACCTACACTAAACCTTACATACACAACTATCTATGCACTAACCTTAACCCAAACCTTAACCCTAAGGTCCACCACTATCGCACACTCACCTAACCCGCGCCCTAACCCTAACTCACTTAACCCACCCCTAACCCTACAGTCTGTCACTATCGCACACTCACCTGGCCCACGCCCTAACCCTAACTCACTTAATCCGCCCCTAACCCTAACCCCACACTTACCTTAACATGTCGGTGTTCTCAGCGTTGGGATTTTCAACTGTCGATCATCTCCATTGTCGATCTTCTGGTGTCGGTGTTCTCGTTGTCTGCATTTTGCAGTTTCAGCATTATCAGGTAAACCCATACATATATGTGTGTGTGTGTGTGTGTGTGTGTGTGTGTGTGTGTGTGTGTGTGTGTGTACGTATACACAAACAGAAGTAAAAATAAAAATATCAACAGCGACTGTTGCACTCAAACCTCTGTGTAAAGGCAAGTAGGTTGTAAGATTGACACCTGAATTCTAAAACTCTTATCAGTATTCACTTCACAAAAGATGTGACTAAACGAGTCTACTTCAGAAGACTGAAAAACCAAAAGAGTGAACCCAAAAGACTAAAAATTCAAAATACTGAATGAAGGAATTTACCCTTTCTCCACTTTTGTTCGATCTTAGAATTGGTATACATAGTTAGCAGGAGGTGTGGAGGGCACAACCCCCTCACATGAGGGGGTGCAGGGGGGGGGGCTTGCCCCTTCATTAAAAATGTTTTCAGTATTTTGAATTTTTAGCCTTTTGGGATTCAGCCTTTTCATTTTTCAGTATTCTGAAGTAGACCCGACCAAACACAGGATTACTTTTTATACACTAAGCTACATCAATAACCATCAAAAACAAAAAGGCCAAAAGAGTTCAAATGCAGTATTTTGAGTAGGACCATGGATTGTGCATTGCTGTAAGCTGTTGACTGCATAAAATGCCTGATTATACACATCTTCCTTAAGTGAGACATCAAAAGCTGCAGTTAAAACAAAATCTAAATTATATCACATTATCATGTAACTAAGTGCAAATAAAATATACAAAACACAACAAAACAATACTTATCCACACCCTGCCATCTGCATTTATTACCACAAGGTTGCAAAAACTGGAAGAAGATGGAAAACTGTTAAACAAAAACAAAAAAAAAAACCCACACCCATAGGTGTATGGATATCAGTTGAGTATGACTACCCTGTGTTTCCAAAAGTCAAACATTCCTCCTATACTGTGCTGATGATGTCATAAGAAGGCAGAAACATGCATGTCCACAGCTAGAGGGATTTGGCTTTACTGGCCTGAAATTGTCCATAAAAAGACTTAAAAGTAAAACTTAAAGAAAAAAGTCATGGACATTCAGAAATGCCATTTAACGGAAACACCTGATATCCTTAAAGGGTAATTTACATTTACCCCATGTTGCCTCTGTTTCAAGAGGCTTAAGGTATCTCACAGTGGAAATTCTAGCTTTGCTAGATTTTTCTTTTTGTGTTTTTATCGAACTAGTTTTCCTGTATGACCTTTTTACTCATTGTTTTAGTTTGTCAGTTGGGATATTTTGTAGACACCCTTAGGTTTATGGATATTAGTTGGGTATGACTACTCTGTGTTCCCGAAATCAAGCATTTCTTTTATGCTGTATTGATGATGTTATAAGAAGGCAGAAGCATGTATGTTTACAGCTAGAGGGAGTTTGTTTTACTGGCCTGCAAATGTCCATAAAAAGAATTAAAAGTAAAATAGAAAGTCATGGATGTTCATAAATTCCATTTAGCTGAAGCACCTGATATCCTTAAAGGGTAATTTATATATATATATATATATATATATATATATATATATATATATATATATATATATATATATATATACCATGTTGCCTCTGATTCAAGAGGTTTAAGGTATCACACAGTGGAAATTCTAGCTTTACTAGATTTTTCTTTTTGTGTTTTCTTCCCTGAGTTCTGGAACCTCACAACTAGGAACAGAAGCTGTGACAAAGCAAGATGTACTGTAGTAACATACCAAAAGCATGCAACAGCAGTATCACAGATATGATTTACTCTGATCTGTCAAAACAACACTCATCCAGTGGTAGTTTTCCTTTGTATTTATAAAATTATGTGCTGTTGTTGGACAGTCTATAAACAAGAGCAATAAAATTCCATTATATGAATTTGTAAATTTTGTTTCTTCAGGTGCAGAGCTCTCATATGCAATATATTGTTTTTAATCAAGCAATTTACCTCTGTTTTATTCTGATAAAATATTTGCCATTGAATCTGTATGACTTTGCAAATCACAATCTACATTAATTTCATGATTTTCTGATAACTATTGTTTCAGCCTGTGTCGTGTGTATTTATAGTTAGCAATATGTTTGTTTTTGTATTGTAGGGTTGTTAGCTGGCTAATTAATTAGTTAGATAACATTAGTGTAGGTATGTTTCCTGCTTTTTGGGACTTGTATGGCATGGTGTGAATAAAGGCTTCAGAAAGTGTGACACTTGCAAACATAAGCTTCCCTCCCAAGATGCTTGTGAAAATTATGTGTACTGCTTCAGGGCCACTCACCTTGATTTGTATGAGCTTTGGCAGTTGTGCACTTGTGCAGTCAACAAGATGAGAGCCAAGTTAATCTTCTCCTGGGAGACTCTTAATCAGTCTCCTCCAGGAAGTGTGAAATGTTGGCCACAAACAACCTAGGGACCCCAAAGGGAGACTGTAAGAAGTCTATCTTTTGTTTTTATTTTCTCCCCAGCTGGATATGAAAGTCCCAAAACCTTCATATCTATTGATGGCCTCATACCTGCCTGGGCTACATAATCAGAGAGCTCCTCTATGTCTCTTTTCATGTAGGCCAGGGAGGTACATCTCCCAGGAATTCACACACTGCAGTGACTGAGTAGTGTGTAGTTTTGTTGAGCCGTGGAGTGACAAGTAGTTGTGTTATGTGGGATTCTAGCGCCGATAAGTGAGATGACCCTCTGATTTCCTTGTTCAGCCTGGTGAGTGGGGCAGTGTGGTGTCTGACTATGGAGTCACCTATGACATGAGTATGTTGGTGTTGTATTTGGCCTTAAGGGCTGTGACTGCTTGCACTTGCTTTTTTTGTATGTGTTTGTTGCTTGTGGGGTGTCTTGAGGTAGCAGTGGTGTCTGTGTCTGCTTTGTCTGCTGTTTAGGTTTTGTTTAAATTTTACTCAGAGCCTCGAATTTGTGTTTGTGTGTTATGTGTTGATTCAGTGGAGTGGTAGGAGTATGAGAGGGTGGTTTTGTGGTGTGTAGTGTGTAGTTCCCTCCTGTCTGGTTCTTTGCAGTGTGAGTTGAAGAAGCCTCCTGCCAGTTTGGCTATAGCTGCATCTCATTAAGTATTTGTGTTATGGAAGGAGGGAGAGTTGTGGGTGGGAGGAGGCGAAAACGCACATACATTAGTTATAACATTGCCTCAAACTGGACAGGTCGTGAGGCTGGACCTGACAAAACAGCACACTAGACCCTGTAATCCCTTTAGAATGGTATCCTTGAAAACAAAGTGAGGTGTAGTGTGAGTGTAGTGGCTTTTAATTAATATTATTGCTTTTTTTTTAGGGTGGTAGGTGAGTTAGTGACAGTGTGAGCAAAGTAAAGTGGCTAAATGCAGTAAAACGAAAACGAGCACACGCAAGTGAAACAAGGGTGAAATAAGTTGATTAAGCATGTAAGATATGCAATTATACAGCATGTCTAATGAGGCAAGCACGTCAAAGTCCTCTTATTAGGAGGGAAATAACAAGCAAACAAACAACAAGCATATAAACAAAGCTAGATTCAACAAGCCTGGATCTAGTCTATGCTAGAGATCTAAACAAAGATTAACCAAACATTAACCATACAAAGTCTTCAGATATCCAGCACTAGAATAACCGAAGCCCAAGTGTTTAAACCAAAAGGCTTAGAATGAGTTACAATGCCATCAGCTCTGACTCCTCTGAGTCAATCACCTTCAGGTGCCAGTGTCTCTGAGCCAATCCTCTTCACCTCCACTGCCTTGGAGTCAATCTCCTTTGCCCCCTCTGCCTTGGAGTTATTCCTCTGAAGCACTAGTCTCTGGCAAAGCATCCTCCCTGACCATTAGTGTTCCATGCCCCTTCTTGGTGGGGAGGGGGCTATCCTTTAGAATGAGCTTTCTTCCCTGTTTCTCACTTTTCTCTCTCAATCCCACAGGAGTTTTCTCCTGAGTCCTTCCCTTTGCCTCCTCAGTTCCAAGCTTCCTCAGCATGAACCAGTAGGCTAAATCAGTTGCCTGGTCAGCAATCCTCCAAAGCCCCATTGGTGGCCTCCTCAGTTCGGTTATCCCTATTCATTGGATGTCTGAAGACATCAAATCTGGTGCAGTTGATGGGGGTCCTTCTTACACACCAAGATGCAGTTTGGCCTCATCCCTTTGGCTCTGGGATCTCACCCCAGCACCTCAGCTCCCATCTCATGTACTATGGATCAGAGTTCTTTGAAACCCATCATCTTCCATTCTTTAGTAATAGAACTGATGGCCTGGCCAATCTTGACTCTGATACTGACCTTGGTGTCTTTGAACCTGGCGGTACCACACCCAGGTGAACCTCAGGTCCAAAAGGGTAAGGCAGGCTCTGCAGGTCA
The DNA here is from genome assembly GCF_019279795.1 of Protopterus annectens. NCBI lineage: Eukaryota > Metazoa > Chordata > Ceratodontiformes > Protopteridae > Protopterus > Protopterus annectens. The sequence continues at coordinate 563,703,476 of NC_056737.1, read as the reverse complement.
AGTTTAATGATTCCAATGTCAGGGTTATGCCCCCTTAATCAGAGATTTTACCTTTTATAGTTTGACATTGGTCTAAGTGTCAGGACAGGATATAATGGCACCAGATTATGATGCATACTTAGGATCTTTGGACTCTAGGTCTGCTGGATTAAGGCAGCCTGCCTCTGCTTTCAACATCATGGAGAAGATGTTCTCCTGTCAGGAGAGAGAATGGTCTAGCATAACGGGTGCTTCCCCCCTTCCACATCTGTGCCTGTAACCACTCGTCAGCTGGCTCTTGGAGAGCCTGCTCCGGTTTCTTTCCAAGCTGCCCTCCCAGTAGATTCCTCAGTCTCTTCCACTTCCCCTCCTGGTGTATAAAGTCTCTGGTAAGAGGTGATGTAAGAAGAAGCACCTGAACTCACCCAAGGACTCCCTCATAGAGGACACCAATCTTGAGAAGGGACCTCCAAATCTCCCTCATGAAGACACTTCCTTTGGTGATCTTCTGGAGTTCCTTCACCAGCATGGGATCTAGATTGCCAAAGCCCCTTCTCCAGAGGAATCAGAATTTTTGAAGGTCATCAGGGTGGGCCCATCATTGTTCTGGGTGGATTCCCCTTTGGACACACTTATTGATTTGGTGTCCCAGAGGGCATTGAAAGAATATGGTAGAAATGTTCCCCATAAAACCCAACAAGATTGTTGCCCCGTCTAAGGATTGGTTTCACTTGACCAAGGGTCATGCTCTAGCTGCAATATTGGTGGTGGCTACTACCAAAAAGGACATTTCAGAGGAGGGCTCCTGGGTCTATCCCCAAACAGACAGTCTCAGGTGTTGGGCCAATTAGAGAAGCATGCTTATGCCTCAGCCCCCTTTGCTTTAATGGAATTAAATTATTTGGCTCACTTGACCAGGCTTCAGCAGGACATTGTGCCAGAAATGTCAAGAGCAGTGAAGGCTCAGCAGTCTTCAGAAGTTTAGAAGACTCTGGAGACTTAACTTTCCACCCTTTATTCCATTTCCAATGTGCCAGTGTGTCTGCTTTCCAACACAGCTGATGGCATGTCCTGAGTAGCTGGCACCACTATCACTATGCATTGCCATGCTTGGATGAGCTTGTGTGACTTTGGGGATGGTTTTATGGCATCCTTTGTTAATCCCTTTTTGATGGCTCATCTCTTTTTGGACCCAAATTTAAAGACACTTTGACCAGGAGTGAGCAAACAGGAATATGCTGCCTAGAGTTGGAGTTTGTTTTTCTATCCTTAATGGACCTTTTCTCATGACTGAAAGGGAGAAAAACATCTTTTTTCAGGAAATCACAGCAGTCCTTTCAAGAGAATCCTTCTCAGCATTGTTCCCATGGTGGTGGTGGTTGGGTAACCACAACAGACACCACCATTACCAGGGCTTCTACGGAGGTTCACAGGAGGCACTTTCAGCAACCTTGAAGAGCTGTCTGGCTTTTATGTTCAGGAGGCATTCAGGGGTCAATTGGCTATACACCCAAAAGCGTGGGAGTCCATCGCCTTGGATGTATTTGTGTTGAGTCATATCTAGATGCTACTAAATTCCATTTTTAGAAGTTCGCAGAATAAGTCCTAGATGACTTCCAGACATACCATCCTGTCAGAATTAGCAGCCATCAAAATTCAGAAGCTGCTAGCAAGTTGAGTCATGCAACAGGTCTCACCATAACAATGGGTATCTGGGGTCTATTCAAGGTTCCAAAAAAAACCAAGGACCATAGTCTCAGTTTTGGATTTGAGCAAGTTGAATCAGTTTTTAAAGCAGACCAATTTCCAGACGGTCATGGTGCAGTCCATTTTACTGCTTTTGAGGAAGGATGAGTGGATGTGCTTGACAGATCTCAAGGATGCCTACCATCATATAAATATTGTGAGGCTTTCTAGGAGATTCTTGTGCTTCTGGCTGGGGGGTTGATCAATGCCAGTTCAGAATGCTGACATTCAGTCTCACCACCACCCCTCAAGTGTTCATTAAGTGTATAGCAGTGGTAGCTGTCTGGCTCTGGTTGTAGGGGTTCCAGGTTTTGCCTGACCTGGATGATTGGTTCCTAACTGCCCACATGAGAGCATCTCATATCAAGACTAGGGACACCTTAGTCCAGTTTTGCAGTTCTTTAGGGATCACAGTCAATTTCAATTACCAAAAATCCTGTCTCCATTCAGTTCAGGCCTTGGAATTTATAGGGTGCCATTTGAACACAGTCTCTCAGATTGCCAAGCTTCATAAGTCTGGAATATTGAACCTTTAGGATCTGGCAAGGTCTTTGATCATGTGCAGAAAGCCCCTAACATATATTATCCTTAGAGTTTTGGGTCACATGGCAGCTGCCATTTATTTAGTTCCCTTGGCCAGGTATCACAAGGGCACTACAGTGGACCCTGATGGTCCAATGGTCATATTCAACACATCCAATGGAAGCAGACAACATGTATATATAAGTATGGTGAGTACATAACTTTTGTTTTCAAAGTCCTGAAATAGTAGGGAAATCCCTAACAGCATTGAACTGAAAACACTGCATCATCTTTACTCCACAATGCAAACTAGAAGAGCATCTGGGAAAACAAATGCTCATCTGTCAAATTAGATAGGAAGTATGACAGGAACTTAAATATTGATTATTCATTAATCGATACATCTTAGTAATATTAACAATCACTCCAAGAAGAAAACAATGCTTACACTTTGCATAAGGTAGAATATAGAGTTAATCTCTCCATCACAAGTTATATTCGAATTTTAAAGCACGCAATAAATTGTTTTAGTAATTTATGCCTTTTTTCTTTCAGAATTCACTTGAGTGCCTGCATTTCCACATTGTCATAAAACAGGTGGCAAAGGATTCATGAAATGTGGCATGACATTGCGGTTATGTACTCTGCTGACATCACATTTACTTGATATTAGAGAATGGGTGGTACTCAGCTTCTGAAAAGCTGTTAATAAATGTTGAATTGTTTTAGCCATTGTCAGTCATTTTACTCTAACCATCCTTCTACAGGTTTAAAAGTATAGATTTTGCCTTCAGGTGTCAAAATTAGGTCTATGTTATGCTGTCAATTAGTTAAGTAGTGAAAAAACACTTCACTCACATCATGTTAATATAGACAGCTGTCTAAAGCAAATTATTCTAATGCAAAACTGCCTTCCAAGAATAAAGACACTTCTAATGGAATCACAATTTTTACATACCCGTGTTATTTAGTTAAACAGTAGTACCTTTTTTCACATAAATTAATAAGAAAGTCAATTTTCTAACTGCTGAAGAAAACTGAAAAAAAATTTCAGATACAATAATTTCCTTTGCCCTAGAAAATCTTTTCACTAAGTGTTTAAATTAATTAAGTTATAAAAAAGGAATTAAGTCAAAAATTGCATTATATTGACTTTCAAACATCATTAATAATGTTACTCATTGAATTCCTTTCGAAGCCTTACATCTATATGTGAAGGCTATATATTAATATTTTTAAAGAAGGCATATACACTTTGGGTTTAAATAAGGTTTATCACACTATAGAAGTCTTTTGCTGCAGTGGTTTCTGCATAGCAGCAAATCTGACTAGTTAAAAGTCGCTTTAGGGCACTGGCCGTAGACTAGACACTGATCTCACTGTTGAAGCTGCATGCCAATGCAGCAGTCCAGGGACATGGTTAATGCTAATTAACCACATGCTCTCCTCCAGAAGGGGCATTAGTGCCAGATGAAAGAATCAATCTACCAAGTTTTCTTCCTCATGAGGCGGATAAAGTATATGCTGTCTTATTAGAGTACACCTGTTCACTTCTATGAAAAGGTTGTGGCTAATACTGGGACTATAGGTAGAGACCGAGGAGCCACCAATATGTGTGTGTGTGTGTGTGTGTGTGTGTGTGTGTGTGTGTGTGTGTGTGTGCGTGTGTGTGTGTGTGTGTGTGTGTGTGTGTGTGTGTGTCTGTGTGTCTGTGTGTCTGTGTGTAGAGTGCATTTGTGCAGATCTGTAAGTGAATGGTACTGTGCTAACATGCCTGTTGGTGCTTGTTTATAGCTGCCTAGCTTTAGATCCTATTCTCTAGTGTAGCCCTTCAACTTCGCTTGAAGCAAAGAATCTATATTTTGGAAAAGCATATCTCTTTAGTACTAAACTGAAAAGACAAGATTAAGAAATTATAGGTAATGAGGAATTCCATAAAAATAAATAAAATGTAAAACTTATTTTAAAAATAAGTAATTTGTAATTTAAATTCTGTCACATTGTACAGTACAAAATAAATAATTTAAAAAAAGGATATGCTGTGGTATTCATGGAATATGCCAGATCATGAATTTGGCATTCTGAGTATTGCCGGATAGAAAATGACCTGTCTACTCAGTGACATAGTGTTCTTCCAGGAAAATGCAGCTGCATTTTAAAATCAAAATTCACAGTCCAGTATGAAAAATAACCTTTGAATTCTGTTTCACCAGCTCCTGCTTTTAACTGTACATGGTAAAGAGACAAGTAGCTTGTAACGCAGATGAAGTGTGCATGCAGTGGGGAATTTATGTACTCCTGTCAAGTACATAGAGAATAAATAATCAGTAGCCCATGGACAGTGAATCAGCAGCTGGAGACAGAGTACAGGAAAGGGAACTTTTACTTAGAAGGGAAAAGTAAATCAGAAATACCAACACTTTGCCCACAAGTGTACTTGTTGATGATGTTTGCAGCTTATAAGCTTTCACTACTGGAAAACTGTAGCAGTTCTGATGTCATTTTTAAGAAAAATAAATAACTCTGTCTTGTAAACAGCCTATTATACCTTAATGCACACTGGAGTCTTAGTACCTGTTGAGATGAAATGAACAAGTTGTTTTAAAAGATGTGCCATAAGCAAAAACTGAGCAATAAGAGATAAGAAAGTGGTGTCATTAATAAGGTTATAGTGAACAGTGCAGCTAATAGGAATGGTAGTACTGCCAGTATTGAAGGAGTTAACAAATGGGGTATGGGGTAAGGTGATACATCATTCAGTGCTCCCACAGTCTTGAAAATAAGGAAAATACAGGACAATGACTGGTATAGCTAAAGCATGTAGTAGGTTTATTCCAGTTACCATTGCTGAAGACACGCGTTGCAGTGATTCCCCTTATCATCTCTTCTTTTCCAGTAATCATTAAAGCAACTGGCAGTAAGGGAAATTTTCTGATTGCATCTAATTTGTGAATACACACACAGCTCAGCTGACTTTCAGAATCAGTGGTCATACAGTCATAAGTAACAAGAAATACATAAGCTTTCATACCATACTAGTTGACTTTCAAGGAGTCTCCTTAAATGATCCTATAGATGAGTCTGTCCTTTTCATCAATCAACATCTTTTTGCAGAATTTTTCATTCTCAGCTCACGAGGAAGCATGTCATAATATCACAAGTTGACCAAAAAGGAATTATTGTTTCCTACACCTACCATTTTGCCCACTTGCCTTTAAAGACTCCTGAACTACAAATCAAAAACAGCAATGAAAGTATGTCAGATATACAAGTATATACTTGTCAAATTTATAGTGAAATATAACAGTTAAGGGCAACTGCAGGAATAAGTATCCAAAGAAGGAAGAGGAAGGATATACCTGACCAATAAAACCATGCCTTCTTATAGATAGCATTGAAGACCTTGCTTGACTGGGCCTAAGCTTTTTTTGAACCCCAACCAATGAAACTCCTCAAGTAGAAGAAACCATGGTATTCAGACAGGAATTGCAAGATGACAGAGTCCTAGGAAACATCAAAACTAAAGATCTGATACCATGGATTAGGCCATGGATTAGAAAGTTTGCCTGGAAAGGGGGAGGGAGAGGTGCAGATCATAGTGGTTGTGGTGATCAGCCTATAAAGACGACATAGTAAATATTGTTGACTAGACTGCAGTGTGGACTAATGGGTAGAACATACACCATCTGAGAGAACAAAGTTCTCTCCTGCAAAAATAACTAAATAGATTTACTGATTTTAAACGAATATTGAGCCATAAGTCACCCATTAAGCTGCCTAACTCAAACCAGCTATCCTTAGAGGATGACATCCCATACATATATAGAAGGCTCCTCAGGAAAGAGGGATGTCATCACTTTCCCAAAATCCCACCCTTTGCAAGTAGATAGAAGAAATAACAAGCAATGCTTCAATCACAGCTGCATATACAGTATCAGCACTCATTTGCAATACCATTAAAGCTGTACAAATTGCTGGTTCTGCACCTACGCAGCATCTGCACTACTGGTTGCACCCACATAGCAGTTTACACCTAAGAGCAGCTGTACCCTTCGCCCCTGCCTCTAAGTTATGGATCTGTCCACATCTGCCCAAGGACCTGAAGGCATGATAGGTACAAACTTTTGATACAGAGTAACCGCTGCCTTCATTTAAAACCATGTTGCAGTAACTACACAAAAATAAATAGGTTTGGGTTGTGGGAGGGCCTCAAATTCCGAAATCTTTCTATTTAGATACCCAGCATTGAATAGCTCCACTGTGAAGTTGTTTGTCCAAATCTGAATTTGCTATGTAGGAATTTCCAGTAGGGGATACTGCCTAAAATAGATTTGCGGACCTAGCATTCCTGTACCTTATGCCCACTCACAGCCTAGTTACAGAATAGTAATCATATGTCAGACAACTACTACAACAGAGATTTCATCACATGAGAGACAAAGTGATGGTTTATTTCAGAAAAAAGAGACCTTCTAGTGGGCCCCTTTGTGAGGCATCTGAGTTATAGACTCCCAGTTCTAGGAGCAATACACATGAAAATGTTCATGCCAAAGCAAGCATGCAATCTGTGCACACAGGTTGAAGTGGGTGAGGCCCATATATATCAAGTTCATGCCAATGGAGGCATCTGAGGAGAAAGAAAGACCTCTAATGGGCCAGATGCTGGCATCTAAATGCCTTTGCTTAAAGTCCTTCAGCTCAACTTTATATCATAGGCTTCCACTGCAGGAAATGTAAGGTGTTACACAATGAAGACACTATCTTGGATGGGTCTTTGTTGTAGTTTTTACACTTACAACTGTAGATACTATGAAAACTTAAAGTACAAAGTATCTAAATTGCACAACAGATCCAGGAAAAAACTCTACCAAAATGAATTAGTTCAGCATGGCTGAGTAGTAGATCCAAGAAAGACTCAGCTCCCTGATCTGTAACATGATATCTCCAGGAGTCACTGTCTTTGAAATGCCTTAAATAAACAAAACCATGACAATAAAAAATTAGAAAGGTGGTACAAGCACTCCAAAATGCACCCTATGGTTCAGAGTGGGAGAACAACTTCCCCAAGTGTTTTGGCTGCCATTGACATAAAGGGAAAAGTGAAACGCACTCCCATCAGTCATGGACAACAGACACTTCTGAGAGGCCACAGGCAATGCAGACATACTTCTAGGAGGCATAGGCCCAAGTTAGTCCTTCAGACAAATGAGGCATTCCTGCTGCTTTTCTCTGATTTGGAAATAAAGCCACAAAATACTCAAAGGGAATTTTTTTTATTATTTAAAGCAATGGTTAAAATCAGAAGCATGTAAGCTGCAAATACAATTTGACAGGTGCAGGGAATGCGACATTGGTCATTCATGTTAATGATAGGCATTGAGGGTATCTCCCCTAAATAGCAATGTCAGTATAAGTGGATTTCATCAAGTTTTACTGAAGTCAAAGTAGTTTTATCCAGTTTGTGGATAATTTTTTTATTAACCATGTGACTCATATCTCTTCAAATGTGTTCACTTCTAAATAGATAGGAAAGTATGGGCTCAGACTGGGGGTATTCCTGTTCAATTGTCACATTCAGAATTTTACTGTATTACAGCACCGCCAGTATCATCTTACTTACCATTATTAATAATGAATAGAAAACACACCCCAGGCTTCAATAAACTATGTGCAGGAATAGTGCTATTCCTGCATGGAGTTAACCGTGTCTGTTTCCACATAGCTTTAACAGCAGCGTGCCTTGCATATTCATGAAGGTGCACCACTGCTAAGTCTAAGTGGACACAAACACTACTGAGTGCAGGGAGAGTTTTTAAGTAGAGCATGCACATCTAACATGGCCCTTGCACTCTCAAAGTGTCATACGGCACTATGTAAATGCTTTTCATTGTCCACAGACACTGAAGGCAAATAAAATAGTTTAACAGTGTCTGTGGACACTGAAATAAACAGAAGATCCTGAAATAAATGCAGGGGGTGTGTGACAGGTACTATCACACACCCCCTGCATTGTCAAAGTGCTGTACGACACTTTCCAAGTGCATTCAGTGTCCACGGACAATGAAAGCAGGAAGCCTGGATAGGAAGCAATGCAGAGGGTATGTGACAGGTACTGTCACATACCCATACATTGTCAAAGTGCTGTACAGCACTTTCCAAGTGCTTTCAGTGTCCACAGACACTGACAGCTGCTATTCCAATAGGAAGCAATGCGGGGGGGGGGGTAACAGGTGCTGTCACACACCCCCTGCATTGCGAAAGATCCATATGGCCATACCCCACAACTGCACAGGTTTTCGCAGAATACCCAGATGCCTGCCTCACATACCTTTCAACCTCCTAGAGCAAAAAATATGTACAAATCCATAAATAATGGGGGAACAAAGGCCCAAAAATAGGGACACTTTTTAAACATTGCTCTTACAAACTTGGAAAGTTGATAGAATAACAGGTTTTGCGTTAACACAGATTTTCTGAAGGTTATGAAGTCTGCAACTCAAATGTCTGTCATCATTTCCTGACTTAAACTCTGAATGATTTGCCATTGATTTGCTAGAAAACCACAGTCATATGAGAAATGGATGAAAAATATGAGACGATAAGCTGGACATTCTGCAAAATTCTGTACAGTTGAGAGGTATGCTGCCCCATGTTTTTGGTGTATTCCTCCAAATACCTGTCCTTACCTGGCAAATAGCAGAGGAATGGAGTCATTAAATAATGACAAACATTGGAGTTTAAAGCTCCACATCTTTTGGAAAAGTCATGCTAATGCAAATCCTATTATTTTATCAACTTACAAAGCTTGTAAGAGCAATATATAAACTCTTTCTCTATTTTCCCCTTACAATTGCCCTTACTGTGACTTACAAGGAGTATGGATATATGCCATTAAAGTGATTATATTAATTTCCTTTTTATTTTCCATTGTAAGTTATATTTAAGCATAACTGAGCGGGTTTGCATGTTACGGCTCTCTGCTCAACATTGCTTAAACATCTCATAGGAGCTAAATAAAAATGCATAGCTAAAATCTTAACAACGAGATTGTGTAGTGGTTAGAGTCCCGGAATTGCATGAAGGGATTCACTGTTCGAGTACCAAGGCAGGCAGTTTATTTTTACATGGGAAAGCATTGTTAAAATTATTCTTTTCATGTGAAATTATGTAGTAAGTGATTTTTTCACCCAGGGTAGTGTAGCTGGTCCAAAATGGAAGTGTGAGTGCATATAACATGTGAAATCACCCATGTATACACAAATGTCCCATACAGTATAGTCACACCCCAAGGTAATGTAATGAAAGCACTTAGGGGGATGTCACGTAAAGTAAATCATATTCACTTAATAAAATGTCAGAAATGATGAATTAATCTATAATCCTGTTTTATTTAAAATGAAAACTAAGCAATGCTAAGCAGTGCTCAGCTCTGCTTAGCTAGTTTAAACATCATGTAAATTCTAAGCAGCAGTCAGCTAAGCTAAGCAGAATTGTGCACTGGTAAGCACTGCTCAGCATCTACTGCTTTAAACACAGCTCACCGCTGCTTCGTGGGTTTGCGCATTGCTAAGCTGTGTTCAGCAATTTTGAAATGGTCCAGTGATGGCAAAGGGTGGGAATGTGGCCTTATTTAAACCATGCAGGCAGGAATACAGCCAGAACCTGTTATAATTTATCTGTGCAGGAACTATGTCAGGTGTTGGAGTGGGATCTCCCTTTCGGGCACAGCGCTGGGGCATTTTGGAGTCCAAAGTCATGGCTGGGCTCCTTATATCAAGCCATGATGACAAACTATAGCAGGGGCAGTGCCAGGGCTCACAGTTTAAAGCAAAGGCCTAGAAACATCTGACACATGACCTGACTAGTGCCACTGGTATCCCCTGAACTGGTGAGCAGGTACGGAATCACTATGCTGACCTAAAGCAGAAGAAGAGGCACTCTTGGCACAATTTATCCAAGATGCTCATAACAACCGTGCTCCCACAGTTGTATCTCAGATATAGCTGTACCAAATTCTAGCCTGAGTATGTGATAGACAGGTATGCATAATGCTTTTTTCTCACCCCTGCAGCTGCAGCAGAGAGGGCTAGCAATATTGAAGCCCATGCAGACAGATTGACACAGATGCACCGACAGGCTGGTGAGTACAGATCTATCTTGCAGTATATAGTGCCATAAAGCATAAGGAGTACATTTGTTTACTGCCAGTAGGTATACTGTGTTGAATGAATAAATGATGTTTGTCACACTAATATTGATTCATAATATATCCATTAATAAAAGTGTCATTTCACTGTAATAAAGAATTATACTAGAAACTGTTGTGTTTACTCTGGTATGTTGTTGTAGAAATAGAATGTGCACAGGTTCTTTACAGCAAATATGGCGCTGACAGCATGAATTAACTGGTGCTGTTCTGAGAACCAGCTAGTATGCAAAACAGTAGAATGTGGAGTTGTAAAACAAGATATAAAGGAAATATGTAATATTGTATGCACTAAGATCTGAACCCTGAATAGTAATGTCTGCATTAATATAGTGTGTCCTCTGCAGCATTGCATTCCTGTGTTGACCTTTGCTTTTCAGGTGTTGCTATTTTAAAGGATTAATACACAGTACACTATCTGTCATGCATGAATCACATGATTCCAAGGTCAGACTGTCTAATCTAGAGAGTATTAGGCAGAAAACAGTCAAAGTCAGCAGTTCCCCAGCACCTCAGTATGATGAGAAATAGCTTTGTTGTGCATTTTAGCATACCCAGACATGGTTCAATTCCAGGAAGTAGTATTGAAATGTGTGCATATATACAATGAAGAAACTTGAATATTTGTAGAAACAGGGAAATAGTGGTAACAGATATTTTCTCCACAGGTCTTACAGGTAAAGAAATGGCATTCATATCATGTTATTGAAAGATGAAAATAGCGAACACTATTTCATCAGCCCCAAAACATCTAATTATGAAATTATCAAACATTCAGAACAGCAAATTTTTTCCCATGAAAAAAAATCTGCTGCTCTGAAACACATACACACAACACAAGCACATCAAACAAACAGCAACCACACACATACACTTAAATTCCTACATCTAATGCTACACTAAAATAAACATACACTAATATCTACCCACTTACCTTAACCCAAACCCTAACCCTAAGGTCCGTTACTATCGCACACTCACCTAACCAGCAACCTAACCCTAACTCACTTAAACCACCCCAACCCTAAAGTCTGTCACTATTGCACACACGCCTAACTCGCACCCTAACCCTAACTCACTTAACCCGCCCCTAACGCTAACGTACAAAAAATCCCACACTTACCTGAACCCAACCTGTAACTTTCCACTGCAGCACTAAGAACAGCAAAGCCACAGAAATGGCCAATCGAATTATTTCCCGAGGAAAGAATTCGCTGTTCTGCAGCTTCACTATTCTTAGCGTTTGCTGAATAGTGTTCAATATCAGAACATTCGAAGTTTTAATACATCAATGTTCTGATATAGACCCAAGAAATGCTTGCAGTAGCTATTTGAAGGGTATACCAATACACCATGTACAACTGGATGACAGTGTGACACTTGAGAGACATGTATTGGGATGAGTGCATGGTGTATGTACCTATCCTGCTGTCCAACCCCATGCCTGCAAATGACAGCAGGATAGGTACATACACCATGCACTTTTCCAGATATATGTCTCTCAAGTGTCACACTGTCATGGCTAGTAGTCACTACCATACCTCTCAACTGTACAGATTTTTGCAGAATGTCGAGATTCTCCCCATATTGTTTTGCACTGTTTTTCTTAAAATTGTGTTTTTCTGGCAATTTAGTACCAAATCATTAAAGATTGAAGTTAGAAAATAATGACAGACATTTGAGTTTCAGACTTCATACCTATCGGAAAATGCATGCTAATGCAAAACCTGTTATGCTGTCAGCTTTCTATGTTTATAGGAGCAATATTTCAAGATTTTCCCTATTTTTGAGCCTTTGTCACATGTTTATGTATGGCTTTGTACAGATTTCTTACTCTAAGAGGTTGAAAGGTATGGTCACTGCTGCAAATCACATTGGACACAGACAGAAATCCAGGTGAAGTATGCCAGTAGCAGACTCACACAACATCAGTGCAGGGTACCACTTCATTGTCAAGTATGTAACATTGACATGTACAAGCCCCCTCCAGTAATGTAGCCATAGTTCTCCCAGTCTGCCCCATACCATTACAGGTTGACAGTCTAACAGGTATGTATGTGCTACAGAAGCTATGGGCCATAGGTAGATGTAAAGTGAGGGCAGACCTGTAGAGTACTGAGCAGTACTGTTGTGAAAAATAGAAGCCTATACAGTTGTTAATGGACCTTTTTCTATCCACCCACACCTCATCTTTATCAATAATTATTATTCCTATACTACGAGTATGTTTTTTTCAAAACCTAATGCTGGGACTTGTGTGCTATTATTGTCCATATATTTTATTGGTTGCATATTAACATCCCTTGTTCAAATACCATTGTTGGCAGCCTGTTGCCATCAGTGCAGCTGGCATGCTGTTACAATGCTTACTGTTGTTCCATTTATGCATGTGTTCTATTTGTTATGCATCGGTTTCAAATCTGTTGTTTTTGGCTAATTGGAACACCTATGCATGCTTTTATAACTATTTTTGAAATGTTTTGTTCATGACTAACCAATATATCTTGGAAAACCACAACACTATAGCACATTTGGGAAGGCAGATCCTGGCTGATCCACCTGTCCCACCCCATCTGGCTGGGGCACAACCTGGAACATCCGCCTCTGCTGGTCCCGCACAACCTTTGGGTGGAACCGCCTCAGGGAATGAGGCCTGTCCCCCCCTGCGGGCACAGGCGTGGAGAGGAGCCCATCACCCACAGCATGTTCCTGGATATGGTGCACAGCATCATCCACTCTGAGTTGGATGTAGGGCTGTGCAAGATGGAAGGCTGCCTGGCACACCTGAAGGGGAAAGCTGCCCCTGTTGTTTAGCCCCCAGCAGAGCCACCTTTGGGGACATGAAGGTGCAGTGATGATTGCACATGGGTGGGGACCTCAGTCACAATGCATCCATTTGGGAGATCATGGGCTTCGGATTCCCAACCACCATCAAAGGTGTTTACCCTCCTCATGTGTCATATACCTCCCCTGTCTGCTGTCTTGTGTGTCTTGTCTATCTGTGAATGCAACCTATCCTACCCAACCTATTTCCCCAATCATACCTACAGGCCTTTCCCAACATCACAATCTCACCTTAAAAAAAAGGCATCTGTCCTGCAAAAAAAAAATCATTGCCCCATACATAGCTCTACATTTTGCCCCCATGTGCAGTGAAATTTATCAATCTACCCAGAAATTATTCTACAAATGTCTATTGCCAACACTGCTCCCTTTGGGGTGTGAGGCTGTAAATTTCAAATTCTACACGTTATTCACATCTGTTGCTGCAGAAGAAATGTAGAGCTATGGTCCTTTCCTACACCCATCCTGCACTTCCGTAACTGATTTTCCTAATGTTTTACCCCTGCTTTCCCCCATTTCACCACTTTACTATCACCCTTTTTTTCTTTTCTTTAATTAAAATTAGGGTGGGTGTAAGTGAAGCTAAGATGACTTAACTGTCTGTTATCATAGTGCAAAAATGCTTATAACTGCTATAATCACTCTGTTTCCATCAACCCTTGTTCTGCCTAGCAGCTAAATATTTAGCGCTGCCAATCTCAAACCTAGGACACTGTGCAGTACAGTCATAGCAATGTACTACTACACCATCCAAGCTGTAATGGTTTCTAATGCTTTTACAAACATATCACGCATTATGGTCATTTAACATTAATGAAAAAAGCCATCATTATCACGTCTTGAACCCAGGAGCCTGTGCACTATAATCATAGCAATGTACCTCTACACCATCTGAGCTGTAGGAATTTGGTAATGCTTTTATAAACATATCACGTGCTACAGTCATTTAACATAAGGGAAAAATACATAATCTTTGTACTCTAATATACACTTATACGTATATAAATATATATATATATATATATATATATATATATATATATATATATATATATGGATTTGTATCACTTCACTGAAAGACCATTTCACTGACACCCATTTCACTAAGACAAAATCACCTAAAGTTCATTTCACTGAAAGTTCCTTTCACCTAAAACTCATTTCACTGACAAGTAGTACTCCAAGGCAAGTCAAAGGTCTATGTCCTTTTCCCCACTGTAGTGTGATCCTGGTGTTAGTATACATAGTTGGGGGGTGTGGGGAGCACAGCCCCCACATTGGTGGTGTGCGAGGAGTAGCCCCCAACTTAATAAAATTTTCTGTTCTCTTGTTTTGTTTTACATTAGTTGGTAAAACCCAAGTAGGTGGAGGGCTACGCCCCCCCACCCTCCTAACTATATATACTAACACCAGGATCACACTATAGTGGGGAAAATGACATATACCTTTGACTTGCCTTAGAGTATTACTTGTCAGTGAAATGAGTTTTAGGTGGAATGAACTTTAGGTGATTTAGTCTCAGTGAAATGGGTGTCAGTGAAATGGTTTTTCAGTGAAGTGATATGAATCCATATATATATATATATATATATATATATATATATATATATATATATATATATATATATATATATGTGTGTGTATATATATATATATATATATATATATATATATATATATATATATATATATATATATATATATATATATATATATATATATATATATATATATATATATATATATATATATATATATATATATATATATATATATATATATATATATATATATATATATATATATATATATATATTTATCTACATATAGCTGCTCACACACACACACACACACACACACACACACACACACACATATATATATATATATATATATATATATATATATATATATATATATATATATATATATACATATACATACTCACCCTCTTACTGCAAGACATCTGCAAAAAGCCTGACAAAGTGGGGGGGGGTAAAGGGCAAAGAAGAGTGACATATTTGAAATATGGCTGTTATACGCATAGACATCTGCTAGAGGAGTATGGTTTGTTCTAACATATGTTTTCTGATATATTCCAGGTCTGAAACACAAATGATTGTCATCATTTACTGATGTCAATGCTCATTCCAATGATTTTTCAGAAACTCACAACTGTTATGGGGAAAAGACCAAACATATGAGCCAAGTAACTGGACAGTGTATAGACATCTGGACAGTGGAGAGGTATGACTGCAGTCATGTAACAGAAGAGATAAAACACTGAGAGCTACCAACTATTTCACCCAGCACCTTTTGAACTACAGTCAGACCAACACAACACTATCCCAAATCAGCATTTGCAAATATATCATGGACTACATGGATGTAACTGTAGGGAAAAACAGACATCAGTGAGAAATTGTTCACCCACTTCCATTTGCACCACAGTCACAGCCAACATATCAGTGCCGCAACTGAACTCTTGAGTATAACAACTGTTTGAACAAACATATCCTGATTGCCAGTCGCGTACTACACCAACATATACTGCCCCAATTCACAGTCTACTGGGAATCCTGAGGTGATACAGGACATGTATCAGTCTGCCCCTACAAACATATACACCTGATAGACCACCAGCAACTGTAGCAGCATGCACAGTCAGACAGAAAAGGATCTATAACACTCACATCTGCCACTCTCTCTACTCAGCCCAACAAACATTTGAACACTGCACTGCTACACAATCTTGACAGTCTAACAATGGCCAGACATACATAACCCTCAACTGTACAGGTTTCCACAGAATGTCCATGGTTTGGGACCATATTTATGGCCACTGCTGCATACCACTTCTGGGTGTCTGCTAAGTCACTTGGATGATATCAGAAGTGAAGTCAATAAATCATGGTATATATACTTGTGAACCTCTTACTGCAAGACATCTGGACAAAGCCTGACATACTTAGGGGATAGGCTGCTGAAACGAGGGACATATATGACATAATGGTGTTACAAACTGAAACAGTTGCTGGTGTTACAGGGTTTGTTGTAACATGACATCCCTGAAACACAAATGGATGTCAACATTTACTGATGTCAATCCTTACATTATCCTACTGATTTTTCAAAAACAGAAATTGTTTGTGGAACAGACCAAATATAAGAGGCAAATCTCTGGGCATTACGCAGACATCTGGACAGTTGGGAGGTGTGTCAGAGACATATCACTGTCAAACGTTAGGTCCAGACAAACTCTGTTCACCTAGCAATCTTCTATGTGTATAACAGCAATGCTTACTTACAATCTGTACCCAATGCTAGAACTTTGTCCCCCATTTTTGTTGGACTGTCTCCACATTTCTTTTTCTGAGAAGTATTTCTACCTACCGTCTGTGAAGCTGTAGTCCCCACACTTCCATAATTTACTCCTCACAGGCAAGGAAAAGAAGCAAGGCCGACATGTTGAAACTAATTATAGCACTGTGTTGCTATGGCATTGCCTAAGGTAAAGACAACACAGCTGCTCTGGATGCAAGTAGCAAGTGGGAGACACCCATTGGTGCACAGTCCGTCATCTGCTCATGAACATTACCTACAAACGGCAGGTTGCTGCCTATGCAAAACAGGTCTGAACCCACAAAGACAGACTGTGACTATACAAACATAAACATTTGCATTATTCTGAGGAAACTCTTCAGCATTATAACAGGTATGTCAATCAATTAAACATGTAATAGAATGCAGAAGGGGGGATGTAATAATTTGAAATAGGAAGCTAAATACTAGGTCACAGCAAGTCTTGCTGGCCTCACATGTTGCTGTCCAGCCCCTATGCCCATTCCTACTGGCCCTGTCTACAGTGACATAGACCACAGCTCTGGTTCCTGAGTCACTCCAGCAAAGGTCAGGCCATGTATGACTACTAATGGAGAGTCTGTTGTCCAATACTGACTGTGACACTGCTAGGCCAGCTACTTGGGATGTTGTAAATGTCCCTATGTCACCTGTGAATGCTACTCTGATATATATGCTTGTCTTACAAATGTAAGAAACTTATATAGGATACATGCATAGTACACAACTAGTGCAGAAGCATGTGTTGAACTGTATGCTATATACTGATGTCATACCTTTCAACTACCCAGAGTGTTGCAAACTGACCACATGTTTGCCTCATAGTTGTAGTCAATGCCTCATACAGTTGTGTAGTTTCTGGCAAATCACTGACATCCCAGTAAAGACTGAAGTCATAACATAATAGCATACATTTGAATATCAGATGTCATATCCAGCAGACTTTTCCTGTGAATGCAAAACCATCTCTGCTAGCAACTAAGTTTGTTACAGCTAGATTTATAATGTGTCACTGTTGTCCCATCTTTGCTCACCGTTGATGTGTGTTCTTGTGCAGATGTCTTGCTCTAACAGGAGCTAGGGGGTCTTAGCATGAAACCCATGTCATTGCAAGCATACGTTGTCCTGGAGGATGCTGACATTTCTACAGTTACTGACACCTGGTTTGCAGCTGTGGAGGGCACACTAACCTTGCCAGGTTACTCATCCCACCATACATTTAGACCCCAAATTGAGGGCTGCAAAGCCACAGGAGGTGGAGTTTTAAACATTACCATACACATACACATCTCTAGGCTGGGAAACAGTATGACACATGGGAGACATCCCAAGTGCAGTTAACTGTTGACAAAAACCCTACTCAAATCATAGTGAGCTACAGACCTCCAACCATGACTGTGGATACCCACTACACCTATCTGGACTTGCTTGAATCTGTCAAACTGCAGCCATCTCCCCTGCTCCTGGCTGACTTTAACTACCCAACCATAGTGTGCAGAGCTATTCTACCTGAACGTGAATGCACAGAGATTCCTCAGCTTTGTCAATGGCAATGCATTGGATCAGCTGGTCAACAATCCGATGTCAGGTGGAAATATCCAATATGAGTAGACACTGTAGCACTCCTACAGTGTCATCCCCCTTGGTAAGTTTTGACCACATAGCCATCGCTGTTGTGGTCACCATCTCCCTGCCCCCCCTTGTCAGGGTCAAACAATATAACCTTTATGAAAATGACTATAAATCTCCTCAGAGCAGGTAGAAGTAGCTTTACAGCCACTGTCCCATCAGTTGGAACTAGCAGTAGTGTCTAAGCCTACACCACAATACTATGTGAACACTTACATTGCAGTATGGACTCAGCAATACCTGACAGGACAACATAATCTCCTTCAAGGTAGGGTATACCTCTGTGGTGCACAGCAGCAATACACAAATATCATAATAGGTGGAAATAATTGCTGGACAGGACCAAGGAGGAGCAGGTGCCAAATTGGAAGCAATGTCACCTTGGCCTGAACAAGCAAATAAGGTCACATGTGAATTACCCTAAGGCTGTCTGTGACTGCAAGTTGGACACACCCGCCAAGGCCAATCACTAGGCCTTCCACACATATGTCTGCAATCCCAGAGGCAACACTCAAATCTGCTCTGTAGCAGTGGTCATTAACACCACATGCACATATGGCATAGATATAGCCAACCTGCTGCAGACAGGTTAAGTGTAAACATCACCACCCATCCCCCCATCTGTACACATGGACATGCACAGCACCTCACCATCAGGAAGCAGATCCATAATGCCCTCTCAAAGGCAACACACAGAGGTCTCCATAGGCCTGATACCATCCCTGGCTGCATCCTAAATGAACTCATGCATGAGGTGTCAGCTCCATTACACACTGTAATCAACCAAAGCCTGTGCACAAGTGTCATCTCATCTGCACAGAGGACAGCCACACTTATCCCTATACAAAAAGGTGGAGCAATCCACTGACTCAGCCAATCATATGCACATCAGAATAAGTAGCCTGATCTACAAGGGCATTGAAGGCAATAATCAAGGACCTTATAAAGAGGGACATCGGCAACATCCAAATGCTTGAGCCCACACAGTGTGGTATTGTCAAAAGGAGATCAGGCCTGTTAAACCTGATGGACTTCTCTGAAGCAGTCAACAAACACAAGGATGAGGGGAGGATGGTGCACACTGCCTAACTTCATCTAACCCAAATCTCTTGCAATAATCCCCAGGAAGTCATGATACATAAGCCTGCACAGCTAGGCATCAACCTGTATGTTACCAGATGGGTAGCTAACTGGCTCAATTATTGTACCCACTCAGTCAAAGTAGTGGAAGCCACCTCTAGTAGTAGACTCCTACAGAGCGGTGTACCCCAAGGATCAGTCTGGGGGCCTCTATTATTAGAGATATATGTTTCTGAGGTACAAGACAAAACCAAAGGTCTGTGGCTGACCAGGTCAACAGAGTATTGCAATATGGCCACTGTCATACATTCTCCTACTGATGTGAGCATTCTCCAGGAGGCCATTACCCAATTAATGATTGGTACAAGAAGAATTGCCTCACACTGAATGCCAGGAGATGCATAATTTTCCCTGTTGTGGTAGGTGTCATCCACACTAATTATGACAGTAATAACAGTGTAGAGAGTATGCATTCAGGTGTGAGGTGACTTGTACACCAAGGTTGGTAGCAACCTGATAGTTTCCCACCATGTGGTCACCATTGTATGGAAGGCAGTCTACATGGTGCACCTCCAAAATACGGGTATGTCATCCGGGAACCAGGAGGCCACAACATCCCTGTACTCCACCCCTATCAGACACATTACTGAGTACAATGGCTCCTTTGGCATGTACCTTGCCAAGCAAATGCAGCAGTTGCAGAGACCACAGGGGTTCCTGACCATGCAAATCCAGGGTCTGCAACACCTATCCTATACAGATAGGCTGAAAGCCCTGTCCCTGTACTCAGTCTCATACAGACTGATTGTAGGTGACCTGTGTTTGGCATAGAAGGCCATTTCCAAACCAGCCTTGATGGTGTTTCTGCATATCTGTAAGACAAACCCCACATATGCAACATGCACGCAAGACCCTCACCTGGTCTGTGACATGTATAGTACTTGTTGGTGGGTTAGTGTAGTGTCCCACATAATGCACTGTCTGTAAAATACACTCCCTCCCAATGTCTAGCAGAGTACGTGTATAGCCCTCTTGAAGAAGAAGCTGGATGACTGCATGAAAAATGGAAAAGACACCTCTGAGATCCCGCATGTGTCCCAGCTGGACAGGGGAAACGTGCTGGCTTTGAAGGGACATGGGTGACAGTCTAGGCTAGGCTTATGAGGGCTTCAGGGCCAATAGCGTGGTATCATCTTATGAACCTATGCACCCAGTACTTTACATGTGTCCTTTATTTATTGCAGACTGTCCTACAATGCTGTCTGAAATGAATCCCTGTGAGTCTGAACTGTGTAAGTACTGCATTGATAGTGAATTCTCTTGTTCATTCATCAGTCATCATCGCATATCGTTAAACCTTGCAATTGTGTCTAGTCTGTATAGCAGTGCTTGCATATGCTTACTCCAATAGCTTTGGTCTTGGTCACACTTACCATTCTGCTAATAGGCCCATCACACAATAGGATTTGTCACCCTTTGTTGAGGGTGTTACAGTAGCTGTCATAGAGATGGATTGTGACAGTCAGAACTAGAAAAGGTCTGTCCTGAAGGGACCATAAGTGGCAAAGCTGTGCCAGATTTACCAGCAGTGTGTGTGTGTGTGTGTGTGTGTGTGTGTGTGTGTGTGTGTGTGTGTGTGTGTGTGTGTGTGTGTGTGTATCAGCAAACATAATACTGCAGGATATTAATTTACATATGTTGTCTACCCCTAGCATGTGAACGTGGGGGTTGGTGTCTCTCCCCCTCACAACCTGATGTCAGTGCTTTAGCAGACTCCCATGATTATGGTGATGGTCATGAGGCACAGGTGGGGTTGTCAGGGCCTGACTCTGTGCCATTGGTTGGTATCCCACTTTCACCCACAATATCCATGCACACAGTCAGTATGCCCACACATACCCAGTCCCCAGCAGCCACAGATAATGGACAGTTGAAGAGTGGTGGTATGGAACAGGCTAGTGTGTTGACTATGGCAAGTTTGAGTGTATACACCAGCCATAGCCAGAGAGCAGGTGAGGTCACACACTGGCAGATGGACAGGGGTGCTTGCTGGAGGACTGCTGCCCATCAAATCCCTGTTGCAAGGGCCACAGCAGGTGTCACCAGATGCATGTTATGGTCCACCATGGAGGCACAGGTGGTTACTGACCGCAACACCAGAAAGATGCTCAGTGTCAAGAATGCAGTGCTTCCTGCCATGCATGACAACCTCCATGGCATTTATGATGCCATACATCATTTAGCTGATGTCGTGGATAGATGGTGGGGTTAGACATTGTCACTGCTCAACCGTGCAATGTCTGTGCTTCAGCATGTGATGGGAGTAGGACATTGGCCATGTAGACTTAGGTCAGCAGCATGATTAGCCGAGAGCCCATGTGGCTCTGGACATTCACAGTCCTATTGTGGCAGTACCACTAATACTACCAAAGGTAGGGTGCTGTCCACACCACACTGGAGCAGACCATAGGCATGTGGTCTTGGCCAGTGCTGTCAGGGATGCGGATCCAGCAGACAGCAGTCATTATCAGGGAATAGTGCTGCATCTGTCCTTGGGCCTGTTGATGCCACTGAGACTCCTGGCAGAGCCAGTTCCCGCATCCCTGCTGGGAGACAGTGAACCATACATCATGCCATGTACAGTCCATGGCTGTCCAACATAGCCCTGTTTCGGACATCCACATGGCTTGATTGTGTGCAGACAAATACTCACACATCCCTGTCACAGGCCAGTCACCACCAGACATGCACAGCCCCCTGCATGGCCCAGTCAACACCACCCCTCCAGACACACATACATGATATTAATCATATGGCCAAACCTAGGCCTCTGACAATCTCACACCATACCCAGTGCATGTGATGATACATGTGCCACAACCCTACTATCCATACTATCGATGCAGGGACATGCTCATATGGGTCTGATGCACAGGGTGAATATAGTACAGTGTAGCAATGTAATGCTGTGTAAGGTGCTGTCTGCTGGCAATAGTTATGGGTACACATTGAGGTGAATGTACCTTGTTCGCCATGAGTGTCACATACTGTATTCTGTTTGTGTTCCAGGTGTCTATGTGTCTGCAGGCCGTTGGCCTGCTGCCAGTAGCAATGATGAGTAAGGTGGAGTGGAAACACAATGACCATTTCATAGCCAAGGTACAGCTGTATATGTACATGTTTACCAGGTGTGTTTACATGCAACCGTGTGTGAGGGACAATTGTGGCAGACACTGTGACCTTCCATACATACCCTTGACATAGCCAGCTAGCCTTCATACATGTCACCTGTGTGTTCTGTAGGATTGTAGGCTCACACTTACAGAGGAGGTTGCTTGATTACTGGCACTAGGTCCCTCACAAGCTTAGCCATTACTTTAACTACAACAGATTCACCTATCAGCACCTGTTGCCCCTGCTATTTCTCTCCCATCCACTCAACCATCATCCAGTTGATGAGGGTATGCCTGGTACTGTGTATGACAGGTTTGGTGTATGTATTCCTGACACAGGTCAGCCTGTGTTAGTCTAACCTGACAATCACCAGCATGTGTGCCTGCTAACTCAAAGCATGTCTGACCTCTCATGCTGGTAGTGCACACAGAGTCATAGTCCTGTACATGGGGCAGCTGTTGAAGGGCTGAGCACTGCCCCTACCTGCACAGTCTTATGAACGATAGCACTAGATACATAACATAAATAGCACAGAGGTAATGTAGTGTTGCAGTGTCTGCCACTACTATTCAAGTGGGTGACAACTGAGGGGCTATTAGGATTGCCAATGGTGTGTTCAGAGGCCCTTAACATGTTAGAGCCATCTGACACACACACAGACACACACTGCTGCATGGGGATATGCATTGAAACACACATGCATATGGAGGTGACACTTCTCAGAGTAGATGACCTACACACCTATGTATGTACAATACACAGTGATACGACCATTGCATGCACCACAGTGGCTTGGTGTTAGAAACTGTGCAACTCTGCTTGTACGGTGGATGACATCTGTATGGGCTGAAACTAGGTTGGCAATGGGGAACTTCACAAGGTGGAAGAGGCACACAAAATAGTATAGTCATCACATATACACAGTAAAGACAGCACAGGGTCTGTGCATTCAGAAACACATACACAGTAGCCAATAGACATATTAGTAACCCTACGTATCCACTTGCATGTACTATAATGCTATGTACACATGACAGGCTCCACATAGATTATATGCCTGGGACATAACACACAATCTTACAAGTAATATTGTGAATGCCTTCATGGATGGTGGGCTAATCCACCAGAAATAGCGATTGGTCTTATCTACTGTTCCTACAAACCTGCACAAGTGATAGAGTGACAGACCTTGTATCAGCATGATGTGTCAGTCAGATACAATGTCTGATGCTGGCATGTGTGTCACTACAGTAACTGTGACATGCCTGGCAATGATATCACATGAATGCACATTGTTAGGGGACACAGGCCACATATTGGTTGCAAACATGTGGATATTTCATGTACGTCTGTACAGATGACTGGTATTGGGCTGTATAGTTTTACATGGTGCATGTGAGTCAGATGCCATTAACAGGTTCTTTAAAGTAATGTCATGGCTAGGGGGTCAACAGGTCTTAAAATGGTATAACCTACACACACAAGGATTATGCTTCACATACACACTACTATAGTTGTCAGTCTTGGGATTAGAAATCCTAGCTATCTAATTATTTGTACTATAGTATTACACAGTTATTGCACACACCACAGAGCTTAGAGGGCTGACAAGTGTATACAGGTACATCTAAGGTGAATGACATCAGCAGACCTTGTAAGGTAGGGCAATGGGATGTGTTCTGTGTGGTACATGCCTCAGAATGGCAAACCTTACACCTCCAGAGGAT
Organism: Protopterus annectens; assembly: GCF_019279795.1. Lineage (NCBI taxonomy): Eukaryota > Metazoa > Chordata > Ceratodontiformes > Protopteridae > Protopterus > Protopterus annectens. The sequence goes on along the minus strand of NC_056737.1, from coordinate 563,679,209 downwards.
ATAATTCTCACCCAAACACACAATCAGGGAGGATATGATTCACACACTCACACACACACACACACACACACACACACACACACACACACACACACACACACACACACACACACACACACACACACACACACACACACACACACACACACACACACACACAGTATCACAGTTGCCAGTATTGAGTTTAGAACCCCTACCAATCTAGTTATGTGTACTACAGTGTTATGCAGTTATCACATGCACCACAGAGCTTATAGGATTTAACAGTGTTCCAAGATATGTCTAAGGTGAATTACATCAGGAACCCTTATAAAGTATGGTAATGGGAACTTTACTGTGTGAGGAGGGCATCAAAATACATTACCCTACAAACATACACACTTACAAACATCTTCACACACACACACACACACACACACACACACACACACACACACACACACACACACACACACACACACACACACACACACACATGTGGCAGAAATAGGAGAAGCACCCTTACCTCTCTAGTTATTTGTTTTATACTGTCACATAGTTATTGCATGTGCCACAGAGCTTAGATGGATGAGGGCTATCCAAAGGTACTTCTGAGGGGAATGACATCAGTAGGCCTGCTAAAGTAGGGCACTGGGAAGTGTTGTGGATGGAAAAGTCCTCAAAATACTTTGCCCTACAAACATACACATGTATAAACACTTGCACACACACCTTTGCCAGAAGTGAGAATAGAACCCGTACCTGTCCAGTTATTTATACTATACTGTTACATAGTTATTGCATGCACCACAGAGCTTATATGGCTGAGGGCTGTCCAAAGGTACTTCTGAGGGGAATGACATCAGCAGGACTGCTAAAGTAGGGTACTAGGAAGTGTAGTGGTTGGGGATGGCCTAAAACTGTTTCACCTAGAAAGGAACATGCTCACACACACACACACACACACACACACACACACACACACACACACACACACACACACACACACACACACACACACACACACACACACACACACACACACACACACACACACACACACACACACATATCAGGATTGTGATTAGAAACCTTACCAATCTAGATATTTATACAATAGGGTTACACAGTTATCACACTGCGCTACAGAGTTTATAGGACTGGTAAGTGTCTAAAGGTGCTTCTAAGGTGAATGACATCAATAGAACTGCTAAAGTAGGGCACTGGGAAGTGTTGTGGGTGGGAAAAACCTCAAAATACTTCATCCTACAAACATACCCACTTACAAATACTTGTATTCACACATTTGTTGGAACTGTGAATAAAACCACTGCTTATGCATTTATCTGTATTATAGTGTTACACAGTTATCACACATGCTACCAAGCTTATAGGGCTGACATGTGTACAAAGGTACACCTAAGGTGAATGACATCAGCAGGACTGCTAAAGTAGAGCACTGGGAAGTGTTGTAGGTTGGAAAGTCCTAAACAACTTTACCCTGCAAACATGCTCACTTACAAACACACATTTGCTGGAACTGAGACTAGAACTCTTGCTTATCTAGTTATTTGTACTCTACTGTTACATAGTTATTGCATGTGCAAGAGCTTATAAGGTTGGGACTGTACAAAGGTACTTCTAAGGGGAATGACATCAGCAGGACTGCTAAATTAGGGCACTGGGAAGTGTACTGGATGGAAATTGCTTAAACTGTTTCACCTACAAACAAATAAACACACACACTTATATTTGCCAGGACTGAGATTAAAACACCTACCTATCTAGCTATTTGTACTGTAGTATTAAGCAGTTATATTACATGATACAGAGCTTATAGGGCTGACAGCTGTCCAATGGTTCTTCTAAGGTGAATGACATCAGCAGATCTTGTGAAGTAGGGCAATGGGAAGTGTACTGAGTGGAACAGCCTCTTAATACTTGAACCTACAGACAGACACACACACACACACACACACACACACACACACACACACACACACACACATGCACACACACACATGCAGATGCAGGTGATGTGACATAATAACCCCCACCCCAGTACTATTACACAATGGAGCTCACCTTCATGCTGGCATGTGTGACTGGTTACGACTGGTAAGCCACTGTCCGCAGCAAGACACACTCTATACCATTCAGGGTATCCCTGTGTATAACTCACTCTCTGTGTGTCCCCCTGTCTCTCTATCTCTCTCTCTTTCTCTCTCTCTATCACTGTCTGTCTCTCTCTTCCCCACATCTATGTGTGTGTATGCTTGAGATATTGTTATATGTTGCTGATATATATGTCTGTGTATCACATGAAACGGATGCAGATATATCACATATGGGCCACCTACATCTAGCTGAGGGTAATCCTGCCTGATGGATGTGTGTAGGGACAGTTAAGGTGTAAATAGCTGTCTGTATGCAAAGGCATATATGCACAATACAGTTATACAATCCGATGTGGGTTCCGACATGTGCTGTGATTCTCTAAGTGTAGGTCCATGCCCAGTATGACCTTCTATAGTAAGTGTGGGACTCCATTCCAGAGATAGTTGTACTCTGGTCTGGGGTTTTGTGTGGTACAGCCATACCTCTCAAAAGTAAACAGAGATTTGCTAGAGGGACAAGGTTTGTTTTAGCAAACATTTTCTGACATATCTGAAGTCTGACACTGGAATGGCTTGTGTCATTACCTAGTGACAGACATCCTCAGATCATCACAGTGCTTTACCAGAGGAATACAAGATGTATGATGCACAAACCAATATTATGAGCCCAACTATAGACATGCTTGCCCAAAAAAGGCCAGTTGAGAGGTGTGGCTACAGCCGGTTGACTGATGAAGCTGTGTAAACATTCCAGCAACTTGGTGATATACTGGCTGAGGATCACCTGCATGTGTACTATTCTTCTTACCTGAAAAGTCATATCCTGGTGTGGCTATACCTCTCAACTGCACAGTTTTTGGCAGACTGTCCAGGTGTTTGCCTAGAAGTTTCACCCAGTCTACGTAAATTTGTGTTTTTATGGCAAGTTGGTTGCAAATAATTGAAAACAGGTTACAAAATAATGACAGTCATTAGTGCTTCAGAGTTCATAACCTTCAGAAACTTCCTGCTAATGCAAAACCCATTATTCTACCAACTTTCTCAGTTTGTATTAGAGCAATATTTACAACACATGCCTATCACTGGGCCTTTGTCCCACTTTTATTTATGACCTTGTCCAAATGTCTTGCTGTCAGAGGTTAAGAGGTATGGGTGTGTGTACAGTGTGCATTTTACTGTGTGGAAATGTCCATTATATGTGTAGTATATTCCACATAGCTCTGTGACTTCCAGGTATGCCAGTGGTAGAGCCGTGTGGAATAATGTGGTGAACCACTGACAGACAGTTGGGTATGGGTTAATAGGTTGCTATGACATTAGTAGGGTATTGGCCCTGAAGCCCTTATAACCCACGCAGTATGAGGGTGTAGCCCATGTTAAGACATGTCAGCACACAGAGCCCCTGTGCAGCAGGGACACAGGTGGAATCACAGGACTGTATTTTGTGATTCCTGTGAACCTTATATAGGGAGAACATCACTAGGATAGTGAGGCACTTGGTTTGCTGAGGACAGGGAGTATATTCCACAGATGGGCAGTGTGTGGGACATATATCTGACACACCAACAAGCCGTACTGATATTACAGCCCAGGTTGATGCTGCGCCTACAGGTTGACCGAGTGGGCCTTAACCTCCAGATGTGCAATAGTCCCTTCAAGACAGGGTCTGGATTGCTTTGTATTCCATACACACTGAGCCAACTGGAGGAGGGGGATTGACTACAACTCTGATCTGAGATATATAACAATAAGTATCCTGTTTTTCGGCTTATTTTTACTGGTTATTGCTTCTAGCAATTTATATATAGCACTTTTTATTGCCTGATGCATACTTTTTACTGTATTTTATTGTTGTTAACTAATCTGCATGGTTAAACTAAAACTATCTGCCTTATAGGGCCTGAGAAATAAGTTTTTTACTGTCACACTGTTTGTAAAGCTTTATACCTAGTTTCACTGTGTGAAAGGTATTAACTGGACATTTTCTGTACTTGTTAAGCATCTATTTGTTCTGATTTCCTGCCAAGAAGTGTATCATATAACTGATTTGTTTGCAGTTAAAAGCATTCTGCAGAGTATCCTTGCTCCTTTATCTGTTTAAAAATGTTCATTTTGTGGCTCACTGCTGTTCTTTTGCTGTAATAAACATTTCTGTAGTGTTGACTGTCTAAAAGAATGTAGGCTAGTAGCTTTAGTTTTGTTCCCCACCCTCCTTTCCTGTTGGTGTCTTGGTGTTATACTTGCTGGCTTTGAAGTTGCCCTCCCCTACTGTAAATTTGATCTGGGACACTCCTCCCAGTCTAGTGTCACTAGCTCATTTACCTAATACAGAGAGAACATTTGAGAAGGCCAACCCACTTAGTTTCCTAACCTTGAATTATCTTCTGCTTCTCATCTCTCCCTTTCCTTTACAAAAAAAAAAAAAAAACTTTGCTAGTCTCTCCCTGTGTTCTGGTTAACTGTAACAAAACAATACATGTGTTTCCTTCCTTTCTTGTAACTAGTCTAGTCCAGCTACAGATTTGCTATATCCAGGACTGTTTGTAAGCTTTTGTGCCCCCCAAGCCTGTCTGTGTTGGAGGGAAGCCTGCTAGCTTATCGGTGGGAGTGGTAAGCACTAGGTAACCTATCTACCACATAAGGAATGGTTTCTGGCCCAAAAATTGTACTTATTGGCCTTTTGGTAATTTTTTCCATCTCTCTCAACTTTCTGATTTAAAAGCCCGCATTTGCACTTGTTTCCCCCCTTCCTGTAAGTAGTCTAACCCAGATACATATTTGCTGTATCCAAGACTCTTTGTAATCTCCTGAAGCCCCCAAACCTTTCTGTGTTGGAGAGAAGCCTGCTAGCTTATCAGTGGGAGTGGTAAGCTTTAGGTAACCTCTCTACCACATAAGGAGTGGTTTCTGGCCTAGAAATTGTAGTTGTTGGCCGTTTGGGCAATTTTTCCACCTCTTTCAACTTTTGGATTTAAAAGCCCCACATGTGCACTAGTTTCTTTCCTGTAACTAGTCTAGTTCAGATACAGACTCTTAGTTTTAGCACTTGAATTTGCTTATTCGTGCTCAGCACTTGTTCAGAACTTATTGTAAGTACTAAATAAGCTACAAATCACTACAGCACTCAACCTTCCCCATTACCTAGAGGAAAACAGTTTTTGTGCTTACTTTCCTCACTTGCTTAGAGAAAAACAGCTCTTGTACTCACTTTCCTCACTTTTCTAGAGGAAAATAGTTTTTTATTCAGGCATGCCCAAGGGTCAGCTCCCAGTGTTCTCTCCAGTCTATCTGATGAATCTGGGCATCGTGGAGCAAAGTAGCAATTGACTCATGTAGACAGACAACCCTCTCCTCCTACCACCCAACACTGCAACCTGGGAGAGATGCACTTATCTAGCCAAACTGGAGGTAAAGCTCTCTCCATCCAAGACTGAACTTGACAGTCAAGAGGAGAAGGTAAATACTTGCACCACACAACACTCATCACATAGTCCCACTAAACCTACACCACCAGAATCCACACATAGAAACACAAAAATATTCGCAGAGGCTCTCAATAATAACCTACTCAAGCAACAGAGACCTCCAAAGCAGAAACACAAGCAACCTTCTCCCCCCAACACAACCCAAATGACACATAGCCGACATACTCAGGGTGCCAATAAACCACAGCCCATAAGACAAAACAACGTACCCAACACACTAGTCATAGGTGACTCAATAGTCAGGCACACTGATGTCCCACTCACCAGGCTAAACAAAGAGAAGGTTACTGTCAGCTGCCTGTTGGGTGCCAGGATCCGCCACATAACCCATGCACTCAGGTCACTCCACAACAAGTACAAATATGACTCTGTCTTTGCCCATGTTGGTGTGAATGACCTGATATGTACCTCTCTGGATTACATGAAAAGAGGCATGGAAGAGCTCTCTGATCTTGTAGCTAAGGCAGATATGACTCTAGCCCTGAGTAGCATCCTGCCATCACCCAGAATGATACAGCATTACAAGGACAAAATGATTGACTTCAACAATTGTCTAAGCTTCTGGTGTCATTCTAAGGGGATCCAGTATCTGTCTGCCTGGGACAACATGGTCAACAGACCATGATGCTTTTCCAGAGATGGCCTGCACCTGTCACCCCTGGGATTCCAGATACTGGCAAAGACTCTTGCTGACCCTATAGTGCCTTTTTTAGGCAAGGTTCCAATGACAAATTCACCACCGTAACAGGAACAGGCAAGCAAATACTGAGGGTAATACTACTCAATGCTAGAAGTCTAAATCTCAAAATGCACTCTCTTGAGGCACTCCTTAAAATAGAGAACATCAATATCTGTGCAGTGACTGAGACCTGGTTCAAGGCTCCAGAGAGCACCCCTGCATTACCAGGCTATAACTCATACCACACTTTTTGGTCACCTAACCTGGACCGGAACACCAAAGATGGAGGTGTGTCCATATTCATTAAGGATATCCACACCTCCAGGCTAGTTGCTCAGCATAATGCATCCAAGGTTATCCAAGTGCAACTAACTCTGGGCAAAACTGCAATCCAAATTGTAGCTTGCTCCAGATCCTCCACCTTGCCCCAGAATTCCCACTCCTCTTTTCTTGATATACTGGAAAATATTAGGGTTCAACCAAACACCCTAATAATGGGCGATTTCAACTACCCCACCATTAACTGGGAAAACTACTCATGTACCAACTCTTTCACTCAATGCTTTCTGGAATTCATAAATTCCAATGCCCTGGATCACCTTATCCCCACCCCCCACCAGGGGCAACAATATCCTAGACCTAGTCATTACCAACATGAGTGACCGGTATTCCACACCTGAAGTCAACTCCTCATTGGTCAGATCTGACCATAAGCTAATCACCCCAGATATCCACATCCCACCCCCCATTAAAGAAACCACGGTAAAAAAAACTCTAAAGCCAACTTCATGCTTCTTAAGACAAAAGTGGTGAACTTCATGACACCCATGCAGATGGACATTACAGTTACAACTGCCGAATCCTACACAGATGCACTCTATAAGCTCTTACACGAGTGCATGGATCGTGCTATCCCAAACAGAACCAAGACGCTATCTTCCAAAAAAAGGAAGCCAATCTGGTTGTCCCCTGCCATAACAAACTCTACAACAGAAGGAAGAAAATTTTGCAAAAGAGAGTAAAATCCCATGAGTGGAGGATTTCCCTGGTCAGCCACAGTAAGAAGATGAGATCCCTTATAAGATCCTCCAAAGCTAGCTATGAAAACAAAATCACCACTGATTCTAGGGACAACCATAAAGCATTCTATAGCTATGTCAAGCATCTCAATGTCAACACCCAGATCTGTTCTAAGTTACAGCACAATGGCATGAAAATTACAGAACCAACTGTTATTGCTAACATCCTGGCAGATAGGTTCAGTGCTAACTTTACCCCTTTCTCACCCCCTAAAGGGTCCATATCTATGCAGGAAAATGCAGAGTCTCTGTAATCACAACTACGCAGGTAAAAGCTGCACTCTCAAAAGCTGAAAACACAGCATCCATGGGACCGGACAACATCCCAGGCTGCATTTTACACAAATTTCAGTATGAACTGGCTTCCCACCTAAGCACCATGTTCAATCATAGTCTCACATCAGGCTTTCTGCCCACTGAATGGCACACAGCAACAGTTATCTCACTCCACAAAGGGGGAGCCACCACTGATCCTGGGAACTATCACCCTATTAGCCTGACGAGCCTGGTCTGTAACTCATGGAACTCATAAACAAAGACATTGGTAACCTCCAAACTCTGGACCCCATCCAGTTCGGGTTTGTGAAAGGCAGATCATGCCTCCTGAACCTGATCGACTTCTTTGAGGCAGTCACCAAAGCTGTATATGAGGGTAAGGTGGTTGACACAGCCTATCTTGACCTTGCCAAGGCTTTTGACACCATCACCCATTCTGGAATTATAGCTAAACTCACTAAACTAGGTATAAGTCCCTATGCCACAAGATGGGTTGCCAATTGGCTCACTGACAGAACCCACACTGTTAAAGTTGCAGACTCCAAATCTGACATCAAACCAGTGACAAGTGGAGTACCACAGGGTTCAGTCCTGAGACCTGTCCTATTTGGTATCTACTTCTCTGAAGTACAGGCTAACACAGAAGGCCTTTGGCTAATGAAGTTCGCAGATGACTGCAAACTAGGAGCCATAGCTGAGTCCCCAAATGATGTGGACATCCTACAGAAGGGCCTCACTGAGACAGATGCCTGATGTCTGAGCCATGGCCTCAAGCTCAATGCCAAAAAGTGCATTGTCATCCCCTTTGGTAAAAACTCTGTAAGCATGAACTACCACATAGGCAGAAGTCTACTTAACGCCGAATGTGTGCTAAGAGACCTTGGGACCTAGGTGGTCAGTAGTCTCTCCTTTAATAATAACATAACCACAGTAGTCAGGAAATCCTTCTACTTGGCACACCTCATCACAAAAGGGTTCTAGTCCAGGAAAAAAGAGGTCATTGTTCCCCTCTACTCGACACTCATTAGACTCATTATAGAGTACAATGCCCCTTTTGGAATGTATCTCAAAAGACATCTGCAGCAGCTTGAAAAGCCACAGAAGTACCTCACAAAGAGGATTCCTGGCCTCAAACTGATGCTCTACACTGACCCTCTCATTAAACCTCCAGCTTTACTCTGTAGCATATCAATAAACGAAAAGCAAAACGGCTATACAGGTAAAACCCAGTATATAAAAAAGAGATATGAGGAGAGAAACCACACACACACAACACACAACGCCTTTTATTTAAAACAAAGTAAAAGGAGAGGTGAGCGCCAAAACCTTCGCTTCATCAGACAAAGAATTAACTGTTCTGCTGCTTGTTTTATATCACTCACACAGTCAAAATTTTTTCCAAAAAAATATATGTATATATATATTTTATTTTATATAAAATTAATTGTGTTGAAGAAGTCTAGCTTTTATGCCATCTTTGTCTCGGCCTCTGTGAAATTTTTTCATATCTCTCCCCTCACATTTCTATGGTTCCATTTCTTAAAGCTAGGCGTCTTCAACACAATTAATTTTTGCAAAAAATAAAATATATATAAAAAAAAAATTTTTGACTGTTAATTCTTTGTCTGATGGGCTTGAGGGTTGCGAAAGTGCTCACCTCTCCTTTTTACTTTGTTTAAATAAAGACGTTATTGTGTGGTACCCGGTATAGTGTTTTCTCTCATATACTTCTCTGTAGCATATCGCCTACTCTGAGGTGATCTCTGCCTAACATATAAAGCTATGTCAAACCTAGAGCTGTTGGACATGCTAAACCTAAAGAAATCCCAATCCCTCCGTGCTACATGCTCTAGGGACCTAAACCTTGTCACCACAATAAACAGGACATGCTGGAGGGATAGATTCCTGTCTCAGAGACTTCCCATACTCTGGAACAAGCTACCCATCTATGTCAAGCAAAGTTCCTCATTAGCACTCTTTAAGAAAAATCTTGATGAGTGGATCAGAAATAGGAAATACACCCCGGGGATCACTTCTGTGGTTCTGCTTGACAGGGGCCCAGGAAAATAACTTTCTTGGATGGCGTAAGCCAGGGAACCTTGTTGGCTAGGCTTACTTAGGCCCTTGGGCCGATAGACTAATATCTACCTATGAACCTAAGACAGCGGTCACCTCAGCAGAGTCTGTATGGAATGGGGTAGAGGGACAGTGCTGTTAGCCTGTCTGTGTAGGGTAAGAGTTTGGGGTTTGGGGTTTAGCGTAAGGCCTTAGTGTTTGCAAGACCCTGGTGTATGGAGTCTACACGGTCTGTGGTGTGTAGGCTTGTGGAGTTCTCATGTGTTTTTGCTTCTGAGGTGTCCGTTGTTTGGGTTTTTGTTTTGTTGTGGACCTCCACTTGCATAGGTGCGTGTTGTGTATTTACACGTGATGTTTATTGACCCCATTCACCGCATAGTACCTATGTTACTGCATAATTTGTTCTGGCGTGCACATTCTCCATTTGTCTGGCCAGTGGTTCCCCTTCCCCTTATGTGTGTCTCTTTGTCCTTCTGTAGTCCAGTCACAGGCATTGGCCACAGTGGCTGCTGTTATGTATTTGTAATTCTGATGTGAGCGGGGTAAATGCTGTAACGTCGCACACAAGGTTGGGAAATTAACACCTCTGACTGTACCTATTTAGCAGGTTGTCTACGATTGCACCACTACATTTGCTGTGGTCCTTAGTTTGTGTTGCTATATGTTATTATGAAACTACATATGGGCCTAGCTGTCATACCGTCACAGACTGACACCTGGACAGGCCCATATATGACAGTCAGACAAAGACCCCCACATGGGGACAGGGTGTGAATAATGTTCTGCCACACATGGACAGTTGGGAGACTCATTTGGTAATTGCTTGATTTCTCCTATGGGTATGTCATCTGCTTCCCCACTGTCTGCCATTGCTTTTTTGACATGACCCTTTCTTGTTTTGCAAATGGTTGGCAGACAAATGCAATGTTAGGACAAGCAGAACAGATATACAAGGCACACTTGTGCTCCTTCTGTGACAACCTGTCATTCCAGGGGTATGGATGTTGGCCAGTGACATGTTGTCAGTGCTGACACAGTGTTGGCAGCTTTTTATAACCTGGCAGTACACTGACCTTTAGGTACCTACTGTCCTACTAGGCATCATACCTTCCGACTTTTTACAGCCAGACATCTGGACAAAGCCATAAGTAATTTGGGGACAAAGGCCTACATATAGGGGCCATTGTTAACTATTGGCCTTACAAACCTGGTATGGTGATACAATAACAGATTTTGCACTACCATGCTTTTTCCTAAAGGGTATGAAGTCTGAAACTGCAATCTGTCATTATTTTATGGCTTTAGCCTTTTGTGATTTGCCATTAATTTGCCAGGAAACCACAATTTCCTGATAAAGAGACCATACATATGATACAAACCTCTGGACATTTTGCAAAATGTCTGTACAGTTGAGGAGTATGCTGGGCACTCTGTAAGTTACTCTGAGCTGTGTACTGTCCATATGTGTGGCCCCCTGTGCCTGACCTGTCCAGCTTTCCTTCAGTAACAGATATTGACATCTGGACAACGTGTGCAACTCCTACCATAGCTGTATTTGACATGCAGAATAGTTTGCCATTTTTTTCTTGGAACACGGACCCTGTCAACCACAGTACTGTACCTAGGCCACTAAGACACGACAGCCAGGAGTAAGTGCAGGCCACATACTGCCAGCATTGACCACACATATACATAGCTCATTGACCCCTGCATATTGTGGACATGCAACAGGTTATCAAGTTGATTGGGACAGCCCTGGGAATGTGTGCTCTGCTGTTTATACCCTACAAACATTACTGTTACTACATTTCTATGGGAACTTGAGTGTGTGTGGGAAGCACGCCTGTCAGCTGTCCACATTTGCACAGACTGTGCTGAAGTTCCCTTTACATTTTGGTTTCATTTAGCTTAGTATTGTGCCTGTCTTGGAGAATACAGGCATATCACTAAAAAACACAGGTTAGATTGTAATGGCAGACATTTGGGTTTCAGATCTCTCACCCTTCAGAGCCTTACTCCAACTGCAAGACCTGCTGTGATATCACTGTATAGGTCTGTATGGGCATATTTCATCATTGCCCACATTTGTGGGCTGTTGCAAAATATTTCTTTATGGTTTTCTACAGCTGACTTGCTGGGTAAGGCTGAGAGGTGAGTATGGGACCCCAACGTTGACATCCATGCATGTGACCTATGACCCCCGGGTTAGCTGGCCCCCCACATATACTGCAGTTGGATTTGTCACCTTGGGTACTACTGCATAGTGTGGGGAAGCCAGTATTGGGCAAACATTTCCTGGTGTCGCACATAGCTGTCACTTGTCTGCTGTTATCCCAGTAAGCCACCCCACTCCCTTGCATGCATGCAATGATACCATAGATATGCTATTAGAGCATACTACTCCATTCATTTATTGTTAAGAAGACTGACATAACTTGTGCCTGCAGCAGTTGTGAGGACGGTGCTTGAGGGCTGCCTATGTCGGATGCATGCAGTGTACTGCCTATACATGGTAAGTTACAGGTAGTGTGATATGTGTGGCATCCATTTTAGTGTGTCTGCAAGTCAGAGAGAGGTGCCAGTCCCTGGGTCGCTACAGTGTCAGTGTGTGTGCTATACATTGCCTCTTTGCCAAAGCCAGGGTATACTGGGCATGCCTCTATCTGCCTACAGGAGCAGGCTCAGAGTTTCCTCCTCTGAGTCCCTCTGTGCTTGTGGGGACCTTGGCAATGGTAGGGGGCTGTGTGGCCCTTCTCAGTGCTGTTCCTGCCACAGCTGTTTCTTCCGGATCCTGTTGTGTACTATGGCACATACTATGAACATGTGTCCACATGTGACTGGTGAATACTGCAGGGCTCCACCAGATATGTCAAGGAAGCAGAATCGTGACTTGAGCATTCCAAACACATGCTCTGTAATGATACTGGTTTGTGTGCGTGCCTCATTATGGCATTCTTGAGTGCATGTGTGTGCATTTCTGATGGGTGTCATCATCCACGGCTCCAATATATAGCCAGCATCCCTCACATGATGGCTATATGGGATGTCGCCCCTGGTAAATCCCTGGTGCAGCTGTGAAAAATGCCAGATGTAGGAGTCGGGATAGCTTCCAGTCCTGCCAGCACACACATTAATGATAATGCCCTGGGCATTGCACACAACCTGGCAGTTGATGGAGTCAAAACCTTTGCAGTTTACATAGAGCCTACCCTGTTCACTGGGTGGTGATTTGATGTGAATGTTCATGCAGTCTATGGCACCCGGTACCTCTGAGTAGTCTGATACATGGTGGTGGAAGAGGTGCATATTGCTAGTCCTTTCCTCAGGGGTGCTGGGGAAGTAAATGTGCTCACCAGCATCTGGTAGCATGGCTTCCAGGAACTGGTGGAATACCCTGGATGCAGATGCCTGTGAGACCCCCCATGATGTCCCCAGTAAGTCTTTGGAAAGTACCTGTAGTTAGTAATCTTAAGGCTACACATACCTTGGTATCCACTGGGATGGGTTCCCCTCTGTTTGCTCTTGGTCTGAGGTGAGGCCAGCACAGCTTGATGAGTTGCTGAAGTACGTCCCTGTCCACCCTATAGCGCAATACTACCTCTAGATCATGTATTGCCTGGTAGGTTACCCTGGGTCTGAACACTCTTCTCCTCCTTCTCAGTCTGAGGCTGTTGTCAGCATTATCCTCCTCCCTGCCCTCAGCCTCTAGCACATACTCATGTATTAAAGTGGCAGTGACCCTTAACATTTTGTCAGTTAAAATTCCCCCGAGTGTGTACACCAATGGTGCAGAGTTTGTTGGAAAAAACAGACTGAAAGTTGTTTGCATAGTTTATACTGGTGTGTTGCAGAAGCTGCCTGTATGATTGGATGACTATGATGCATTCCATCTGCCAGCTATATTAATTGTTCTTGAGGGCCTTTATTCTGCTATTTCCCATTTTTTTTGTTTTTTCTTTCCACCCCCCCCCCCTTTAAGGCCCCCTGCTGCCGAAATGTAAACAGTTCTGCTATTTCTGTTTTTTTTTTTTTTTGTTTTGTTTGTTTAAGACCCGGTGTGTGCCGCATGAACTCATTTAGCTAAAGTAAACACTTTTTAAGCAGAAATGGTCCTCCCCTGGACGCGACCACGCTCCTCATTTCATGGAATAAGTAAATACAGAGTCAGACACACCGCCTTACTTAGCTGTGCTTAACTAAGCTCAAATGGAAGCCATGGAGCTCCAATGTGCTTATACCAAGCATGACACACCCCATTTTCATGTCAGCTGCTTCTCCTGCTTACACTACTGCATTATAGCTGCTACTTGGTTAGGTGCATCTAGACAATGGTGTCCCATTTTGCTATTCAGTAAATTTTGCTCATTTACATACCCCACTGCTTTAGTCCCTTGTTACACCACTACACCGGAGCCTTTCTCCTTAGCAACAAGTGTTACCTGTTATTGTTTGGTTCTGTATGCTACCCACTATAATGGCAAAATGCAGATTTCACTTAAAATTGTCTTTTCACATTTTTTTTTATTTTCTGCACAGTCTTGTTTGCTCACCACTGCACTAGGCTTAAACATCTGAAATTGGCCCCCCAAAAATAAACTTTTATTTTTATGATTTTGCAACTGTTTTCCATGCCAATAGCCATATGTTTGGCCACTGGCATGCCTAATAGTCATAACACATGCTTTACTTTGAGCTGTCATTCCCCTGTATTGATTTTTGCAGAAATGTACACTGTTAGTAACCAAATACATTTCTGCAACAGACACAGCTCCGACACGGATACCTGTTTGCTTACTGAATCACTAATTCACCTCATTTGCATATTTTCACCAGCAAATGAGGTAATTAGCATTATTCGGTGGTGTCCATGCCAGAATAGTGCTGGCAGGCTCATGCACACTCCCAGCCTTGTTTACTGAATCAGTCATTGGCCATATTCCTTGCAGAAGCTACTACTCTATTCTGGCATGATAAAATTGCTTTATTGAATCCCAGGGACAGTTTATTTTGAGTAGGGGTTTCACACTATATACTACCTAATACTGTCTCTAGATCATGTAGTGCCTGGTAGGTTACCCTGGATCTGAACACTCTTCTCCTCCTCCTCATTCTGGGGCTGTTGTCAGCATTATTCTCCTCCCTGCCCTCAGCCTCTAGCACATACTGCCTGTGTGATTGGCTGACTATGATGCATTCCAACTGCCAGATATATTAATTGTTTCTGAAGGGCTTTATTCTGCTATTTCCCATTTTTTGTTTTTTCTTCCCATTTCCGCCTCTTTTATGCCCCTGCTGCCCAAATGTAAACCGTTCTGCTATTTCTGTTTTTTTTTTTTTTGTTTGCTTTGTTTTGTTTTGTTTAAGACCCAGTGCATGCCGTGTGAACTCCTTTAGCTAAAGTAAACATTTTTTAAGCAGAAATGGTCCTCCCCTGGACGTGACCACGCTCCTCATTTCATGGAATAAGTAAATACTAAGTCAGACACACCCCCTGCTTATCTGTGCTTAACTAAGCTCACATGGAAGCCATGGAGCTCCAATGTGCTTATACCAAGCATGACACACCCCCTTTTCATGTCAGCTGCTTCTCCTGCTTACACTACTGCATTATAGCTGCTACACGGTTAGGTGCATCTAGACAATGGTGTCCCATTTTGCTATTCAGTAAATGTTGCTCATTTACATACCCCACTGCCTTAGTTCCTTGTTCCACCACTACCTTTCTCAATAGCAAACAGTGTTACCTGTTATTGTTTGGTTCTGCATGCTACCCACTATAAAGGCAAAATGCAGATTTCACTTAAAATTGTCTTTTCGCATTTTTTTTATTTTCTGCACAATCATGTTTGCACACCACTGCGCTAGGCTTAAACGTCCAAAATTGGCCCCCCAAAAAATAAACTTTTATTTTTATGATTTTGCAACTGTTTTCCATGCCAATAGACATATGTTTGGCCATCGGCATGCCTAATACTCATAATACATGCTTTACTTTGAGCTGTCATGTCCCTGCATTGATTTTTGCAGAAATGTACACCGTTAGTAACCCAAGACATTTCTGCAACAGACATAGCTTTGACACAGACGCCTGCCTGCTTACTGAATCACTAATTCACCTCATTTGCATATTTTTCACCAGCAAATGAGGTAATTAGCATTATTCAGTGGTGTCCATGCCAGAATAGTGCTGGCAGGCTCATGTACACTCCCAGCCTTGTTTACAGAATCGGTCGGTGGCCATATTCCTTGCAGAAGCTGCTACACTATTCTGGCATGGTAAAATTGCTTTATTGAATCCCGGGTACAGTTTATTTTCAGCAGGGATTTCACACTAAGGCAGTTATCCCTTAATACAAATGAATACAATACATAAAAAAAAAAACTATATAGAACAAAGAGGGTGACTGTAAAACATCACTCAAACCATGCTCTGAAAAGCCTTACATTGCTAACGTGTGACATAGGAAATTTATTCCTGTTCTCAGAATGAAGGCAGTCCCTATATCAGCTATCCTAACTTTGCTTCAGAAGATGGTATAAATAAATGTGTAGTCCATTGTACCCTTTCTGATCTAGAGTTCATAGTCTGAGTAACGATGGTTTTCACTCACTAATCCTTGTATTTGAGATGGCTACGACTAGCCATAAACTAATACTACTTCTGTCTATGGTTCAGGTTAGCATATAGCAGCATGGTTGAAGGAAGAATTATGCTATGTTAAGATTAGGCACTGGATAATTGTAGAAAGCAGACATTTCTACAGTACTATGTGCAGTAATTACTAGGTATGCATGATTTGGAGTCCTTTATGAACTTGCACCCAGAAATGTTAGTACAGAATGTGCTGGTACAAGTAATAGTACTAGCCTGTTCATAATTTAACTAATCAGCAATGAAAAACTAAGATTGAAGTACTAATTTATTTTTAATATATTTCAGAAGCATGCTTTCAAGTATAAAAGCAATGACTAAATATTTGCAGTCTCATACAGAACTTGATATTCTGATTTTTAAAATAATTTATTTAATGGTTTTAAATATCCTGCCATTAGATTATGCCTAATGGAAAGATATTCAGACTTTTCAATCTCTCTTCTTAAAGATTATACATGTTAATTATTTATTTTCTTTAGTATATTTGTGCAAATTAGATTTTGTTTACTTCTTCTGAGTAGTAAACACAAAAGTATCATTTGTATTTCACCATTTGTCTCGTCACTGTATTTAATGGTGATTTGTGCAGGTATGTGCTGACACATTACATGTAAAGTTGTCTAAAGTCTGGAAACATTTTCTTCTGACTGACTGAATGAAAGTTTCTGTCAAATGCTGGGTACTGAGAATGGAAATAGATGCTTGAAGCTCTCAGCTTTTAATATTCATAGCAGGGCATCACCAAAAATGATAACAAAGGCCTACCAAAAATTATAACAAAGGCCTATCAAAAATGATGACTGGTGATTACACTTAGTTGTTTCACAAACCAATGTTTTGAGGTCAAAGTAGACATCACATTTTACCTCCCATAATCTTTGTGTACATAAAGGCTCCATCTCGCGAACCGCTCCCCTTTTTCTTTAAATAACTTCCCTATAATGTTAAAACCTAAACATTGTTATTCTTGCTGATGACATTACAGGAAATGCAATCTATCCTCAACTATTGTCATTATACCATAGGATCATAGGAGGTTACTAGGCTAATGGCCCTGGGGCCCTTACAATTCTAGCCAAGAGTTCATCCCTCAAAAAGAAACCTCAGTCAGCAGCTGCCACCCCTGTCAATGAGGGACACAGGTGGAACCCTGGGACAAATTTTGGTTTGCCATTCAGTCAAGGATGAGCTTGAAGAGGGTCAGTGAGGTACTCAGACATGTATGGGAAGTCTGGTCCAGAGACAGGGCAGCCTCTGGGAGACAAAAAAAAAAAAAAAAAAAAAACTTTTGCACATCTATGTATTTTTGTTATTTTACTCTGCACTGTATTGCTTTATTATGCTTGCTCATTATGCACATTTTATGTAAATGTATTTCCTGACTGCATGAATCTTACTCTTGTATTATACCATTAACTTTATGTAACCATGTTTCATTGTATTGCTTGTGGAGCTTTTCATGAATGAATGGACTACATGAATCTTACTCTTGTATTTTACCATTAATTTTATGTAACCATGTTTCATTGTATTGCTTGTGGAGCTTTTCTCCCCGGGCCTCCACTGAAAATGGGCACTTCTTGGCCCAGTGGACTTCCCCGGTATTCAAACTGAAATAAATAAATAAATAAATGAATAAATAAAAACCTGTCTCTCCAGCAGGTTTTGTTGATGCTGCATATTAGATTCAGGCCTTTTGAGCAGGTAATGCACAAGGAGTTACAAGGAGACTTACAGATATGGTGCATCTCTAGTAGGGCAGGGTCTGATATTGCCTCGTAGGTGAGATACAGATCACCTCTGAGCAATCTGTATGATACCGAGTAGAGCGATAGTGATTTGAGCCTGTCCACATAGGACAGGTGTTGGGGGCCATGGAATCTCTTTGTGAGGTATTTCTGTGGCTTTTCCAGTTGGTGTAGGTGTTTAGAGAGGTACATGCCAAATGGGGCATTATACTCAATTATTGGCCTAATGAGGGAGGAGGACAGGGAAGTATTAACCTCCTTTTTTTCTGGATGCAATTTCTTTATTTGTGAAGTAAAAGGCTTTTCTGATCACTTTCACTACATGATGGTTGAATGCGAGATTGTTGTCAACCTGAGTACCTTGGCCTCTCACCACAAGTTGTGTGCTTAGGGGGTTGCCATTTGTGTGGTATTCAGTAGGGGGAGTGTTTTTGCCGAATGGTTGGATGATATATTTTTTTGCGTTTAACTTAAGGCCATGACTTTGGCACCAGTCATTTGTTGCTGTAAGACCCTTTTACAATATGTTAACATCATTTGGAGAGTCAATGACAGCACCCGACTTACAGTCATCTGCAAACTTGGTCAGCCACAGGCCTTTTGTCTTTGCCTGGACCTCTGAGAAGTCAATGACAAACAGTAGGTGTCCCAGGACAGATCCCTGGGGAACTCCACTAGTGACAGGTCTGCTGTTAGTGATGGAGGCACCTATTTTGACCTTGTGAGTCCTACTGGTGAGCCACTTGGCAAACCCACCTGATGAGATAGGGATTTACACCAAGTTGTGTTAGCTTTTTGATTATGCCCGAGTGGGAGGTTGTGTCAAACACCTTGACCAAGTCAAGGTAAGCTGTATGTATTGACTTTCCCTCATCCAAAGCCTTGGTAACAGTCTCAAAGAAGTTAACAAGGTTCAACAGGCAAGATCTGCCCTTGACGAGTCCGAACTGGGTGGGGTCAAGTGCTTGGAGATTGCCTATGTCCTTGTTTATGAGATCCATAATAATACACTCCATGGATTTACAGATCAGACTTGTCAAGCTAATGGTGGAATAGTTTCCAGGGTCAGTAGTGGCACCATCTTTGTGCAAGGGGAAGACAATGGCAGTTCTCCACTCTGCTGGAATGAAGCCTGTACTTAGGCTGTGGTTGAATAGGGTGCTCAATGATGAAGCTAGTTCTTGTTGGAGATGGTGCAGACTACAGCCTGGGATACTATCAGGTCCCATTGAAGCTGTGTTCTTTGCCTTGGATAGGGCCTTTAATACTTGATCTATGGAGATGTGAGGTGCAGGACAAGTATCAGGGATGTCGAATGGGCCTTTAGAGGATAGGGAGATGACATTTGAGCTGAACCTATCTGCTAACAGGTTGGTTAAGTCAACAAGATCAGTGTCAGTGGAACTGTTAAATACTAATTAGGAACAAACCTGGGCTTTATCATGGAGGTTTCTGACATAACTGAAAAAGGCTTTGTGGTTAGCCTTTGCTTTGGAAGCTAGTTTTGATTCATAATTGGCTTTGGAGACTTTGACTAGTGATCTAATTTGCTTGTTAAGGCTGAGGAGGGAGTTTTTCCAATTTGGAATTTGCTTCTTTTTACCCTTCAACAACAGTTTCATCCTCTTGTTGTAAAGCCTGTTGATAGAGGATGTCCACCAGACAGGTCTGTGTTTCCTTGAGGAGCTGGTTGTAGTTCTGTTGGGTATGGCTGAGTCCATGCAGTTATACAGGTAGTTGTATACTACATTGGAGTACTATTCAGCATAGTTGTCTGCATTCTCTGAAGGGGACATTGGTGGGAACCTACTGATACCCTCCCTTAGGAGGTTATAATCAGCTTTAGAGAAGTTTTTTAGCATGGTTGTAGCTGGGGGGGGTGGGGTGGAATAGAAACTTCGAATGAGACAGACTGATAATCTGACCTCACGTGGGAAAAACATACTATGAGAGTGGTGCAGCGGTTGCCCATGTTGGTGAGAACCAAGTCCAGAATGTTATTTCCCCTTTTGGGGGATGAGACAAGCTGCTCTGGTGCATTAGAATTGATGAAGTCAAGGAATTGTTGGGTGAATGCATTAGTGCAGGAATATTTCACCCAGTCTATGCTGGGGTAGTTGAAGTCACCAAGGATCAGGGTGTTAGGGGGTACCTTGATGGAGTCAAGTAGGTCCAGGTAGGAGGAGTGAGTGTCTCAAGTCATGGAGGAGGGTCTATAGCTGACTATAACTTGGATGGGTGTCTTGTCAACTGTCAGTGGCACCTGGTGTAATCCAGTGAGTCATGCTGTCAAATCAGTCTGCAGGTGTGCCTGCCCTTAATAAAGATAGAGACTCCACCACCCTTAGTCTTCCTGACCTCATTTTGGGGTCAGAATGTGTAGAATAAGGTATAGCCTGGTAAGACAGGGGTGCTCTCTGTATTCCTGGACCAAGTTTCTGTGACTGCACAGACATCGGCATCTTCTAGTGCAAGGAGAGCCTCCAGTGAGTGCATTTTCAGGTGAAAGCTCCTAGCGTTAAGCAACATGACCTTCAATTTGCTTTTTGATAGATCTTTTATGTGGAAAGATTTGTCACATAGCCTAAAAAGGCACAATAGGGGAGCCAAGAGCCTTGGCCAGGACATGGAATCCCAGGGTTGAGAGGT
This sequence comes from Protopterus annectens, assembly GCF_019279795.1. Lineage (NCBI taxonomy): Eukaryota > Metazoa > Chordata > Ceratodontiformes > Protopteridae > Protopterus > Protopterus annectens. The sequence continues at coordinate 563,658,466 of NC_056737.1, read as the reverse complement.
GGAGGCCATCTCTGGCAAAGTACTGAGGCCTGTCAACCATGTCATCCCAGGTAGACAAATACTGGATCCCCTTGGAAAAACAACAGAAGCTAATCCAATTGTTGAAGTTAATTATTTTTTGTTGGTATTGTGGTATCATTCTTGGTGAAGGTAGGATGCTCCTTAGGGTTAGAGTCAAACCTGCCTGGGACACATACTCTGAGATCACAATCATGTCTCTCTTCATATAGTCCAGGGAGGTACATCTCAAGTCATTCACACCAATATGGACAATGACAGCATCATACTTGTACCTGTTGTGCAAAGACTTAAGTTCATGCATTATGTGGCGGATTCTGGCATCTGACAGACAACTGACCATGACCTTCTCCTTGTCAAGGCAGTTGAGGGGACATTTATCTGTTTCACAATTGAGTCACCAATGACTAGCATGTTTGGCTTATTGTTATGCCTTATAAGCTGTGTTGTTTTATTGTTATGCCTTATGGGCTGTGTTTGTGAGACACTGGTGTGTTGTCTGATGTGTGTGATGTATTTGGTGTTATGAGTGGAATGGTTGTGAGTGTGTTTAGGAGGTCTCTGCTGATTAGGTAAGTTTTTATTGAGGACTTCCGCATAGGTGGGTATGTGTTGTGCTTGACTATGTGATATGGGTGGTGTGGTGTTTGTGCTGCCACATTTTTCCAGTAAATAATATTCAGTCCTACTCTGCAACAAGGTCAAAAGTGTCCACTTTTAGAACAGTTCTATAATGTAAGCTGTCATTCCTCCTCTACTATTAGTTTGTCTTATCTTCTGTAATCTCCTCACTTTAGAATAGCTCCACTTTCTTACATTATACCCTCTGTAGAGTGCATCCACCATGTTTGGGTCTATATCACTTCGATGAAACGGCCAAAGTTCGAACACCATATGTTCGAACTTCTAACCTCAAAGTGCAAAACCATCGAAGGCTTAGAACAGTGATTTTTTTTCCCTGGGAAAAAAAAATTGCTGTTCCAAGAAGCACACACACAACACAAGCATATCAAAAAAACAGCAATCCACACACATACACTTAAAATTCTACATCTATCCCTACACTATTCTGTACATACACTACTATCTATCCACTTACCTTAACCCAAACCATAACCCTAAGGTCCGTCACTATCGCACACTCACCTGACTCTCACCCTAACCCTAACTAACCTACCCTGTGCCCTAACCCTAATGTCCACACAATCGCACACTTACCTGAACCCGACCCATAACTTTCCACCACAGTGCTGAAAATTGTGAAGCCACTGAAACGGCCCACCAAATTCTTTCCCTGGGAAAGAATTCGGTGTAACACGGCTTCGCAATAATCAGTTTTTGAACTTCGCAGTTGAAACATATGGTGTTCGAACTGCTGAAGTTTTGACAAACTGATAGGAACCCGCCTGTTCATATATTTACCCTTTATAGTGTCTACACACCTTTTCTCCACCTCTGCTTCTATCACGATTTTGTTTATAGGTTCATAGATTAGTACTAAGCTAGCTGCCCTTGTGAGCCATTTTAAGCCTAGTCAATTATCCCTTGTGATACTCAAACCCTGCACCTTGTGTTTGTAAATCAAACACCTTAACCATTAGGCCACCCTCCCAACCCCAGCCATCTTGAAACCATCTTCATTGGTGATGCGGTTATCCAACCCTAAAATGGTTGCCCTCCTCTGTACAGTTCATATTTTGGTATACATTTATATACCGATAATATTGCATAAACATGGGTGCCATTTTTCCCTTTATCTTTTAATTTGTATGCAGCATCAGTTTGCATTACTTGTTTCACTCTAGTTTGTTTCTTTTTTGCTAGCAGCAGAAATGGGTCAACATTATGATGAGTCTTATTACCCCAGTCAACAAACCACAGCAAACAATCAAGGAAGCAAATAAAGAAATAAATAAACTTAAATCTTCAAACTCAGGCATATTTATAATCAGTTCAATATAAGTAGCTAGACAAGTTCAGAGAATATTTCCTGGGGGAGGATTTGGAAGTTTTGCAGGCTGTGAGAAATGACAATGACAAGTCAGAAACTACAACATAGCTACCAAAAAGATTTGGGAATTTATGTACTGGGAGAGGTCATAATCCCCCAGATTTACTAATATTCTATGCAGGACTAGCTTAGTCCTGCATGGAAGTGGCTGTTTAGGAGCAGGACGACAGAGCGCCATGCATATTAATGAAGGCGTGCTGCCTAAGCTCCTAATCTTAGACTGAGCATGTAAGACTGCAGGGGGCGTGTCTGAGAGCAGAGCTTTCAGAATATACATGCCCCCACAATGAAGAAGAGCAGAAAGGCCAAAGGAATGAGTGAGACGCTCATAGGTGTCTGCATACCCCCAGCAAAATCCCCCCACGTGTACAACAGCAATAGTAAATACAAACCAAATCAACAAATATTTTTTTTATTATGAATCTGATTAAAGCTAACCGTAGGTGCGCAGGTTTGCCCATCGCTTAGCTACGGTTAATGCAGCTTAAATGGCTGAAGAGGATCACAAGGAAGATATATGTAAATGAAGCATTATAGCAATAGTGTAGTGTGCAGGGCATTTGCCCTATGAGTTTCCCGGTTTGAGTCTCACTGCAGCGCATTCCATTTTCCATGTTAAATCACATTATTACCAATATTTTAGTTGCATAACCTACTAAACAACATATATTTGTGAACTCGACTACTGCATTAAATGCAGATATGAGGTGTCAGTGTCATAATGTTGCAAAGTTCACAGATAATCACATGTGCCCCATACAGTATATGTACACAGGAATCAAGGATACCAATGGAAGGGAAAATGTGTAAAAAATTATAACCCCATACAGCTTCCAAATTGCCCTTCTTCCCAAGAACCATTAAACATTACTGTCTAAATCAGTGCAGTTGTAAGCGGGAATAAGCACTAGTAAGCAAGTGTGAGCACCAATAAGCAGTAGTAAGCATATTTGAGCACTACTAAGTGAGTTTGTGCACACAGGTTAAGCAATATTGATGCTAATTCTCTTTAAGTATCATTAACTGGAGGCTAGCATTGCTTACCCTCATGCAAACCCACGCAAACACACTTACAACTGCTCAAGTGCCTTAATCACTCTGTATCCAATGGCCCTTGTTTTGCCCAGCAACAAAATAAACAGCCTTGTATGTCTTGAACCCAGGACCCTATATACTATAGTCACAGTAGTTAACCACCAAGCCATCACAGCAGTACAGATGAATGAGGTATCACCAAACAAATCCTCACTGTAGTAAAATCAAACTGAACCTGTGAAAGGAATCAGTATACAGTCATATGTTCTATAACCCACTACATAACATAAATATGTGAATTGGAGCACAACAGTAAGCCCAGATGTGAGGTGTAATTGTAATACAGTGTTGAAGTCCCCAATACAACACAAGAACCCCATACAGTGTACGTACACATGAATCATGGATACCAGACATATATATATATATATATATATATATATATATATATATATATATATATGATGTAATGAATAATAAATCCATACCAAAAAGAAAATATAATGCAAAGTCTATTGTAAGCAATGCTAAGCATTGCACAGGCCAGCTTAGGAGGTGTAAGCAATGTGTAGACCAGATAACTCAATGTGCCCAGTGGTATACCCCTTTAAACAATGCCAACCTTAGGTAAGCAGGTTTGCCCATAGCTTAGCCTTTTCAAAACTGGCCAATCATGGCAAAGTGTGGGAAATTGGCTCTACTTAAACCCCACAGGCATGAATACATCTCATAACTGGTTGTAGCCTCCCCTTGCAGGCACTATGGAAGAAAGGGGAGAGGGTGTGCACTTCCGGGTGCAGCACGGGGGCATCCAGGAGTCCAGTTATGGCAGGACTCCTTGTCAAAGACCATGAGCAGAGACTGCTGCAGGACCAGTACCAGGGTTCCCAATATAAGGCAGAAACCTGGGACCATCTGCCCATGACCTCACCAGTGCCACTGGCATACCCCGAACTGGTGAACAGGTCAGGCATCACTATGCCGACCTGAAGAGGCATAAGGGGACCTCTTGGAGCAGTGGATCCAAGAGGCTAGAATGGCAGGGGCTGTACCAGCTGTGTGTAATTATCACTCCACTATGTGTGTAATAATTGCCAGCTCATGTATATCATGGGTAGGTTTGGCTAAATATTCCTCTTATTCCTTCACAGCTGCAAGTGAATGGGCTGCGAACCAGGAAGCCTATGGCTGTCGCCTGGAGAGATTGTGATGCGAGGCAGGTTAGTAATACTCTTGCATGTACTGTCATAGGAAAAGTATTAGTAAATTAATTGCCAGTATAAAACCTGTACTGTTTAAGGCAAGTACTGCATACACCACAAAATATGTCAGGAAAAGCCTCATATAGTTTGTACATAAATAAAAGCATAATTGCCTGACAATAAAGGTCTAACTGCTGGACTGCATGTGTATACTCTGGTATATGGTAATGTAGATTTGCAATCACATAATAGTACTGTTGTATTAAGCAGTGTTATCCACACTGTGTGCCATAAATAGAATGTGTAGGGATGCCTGTATATGATTGGTGTAGTCCCCAGAGGTCATTTAGTACAACTGAGAGACACAGACAGAAAACAGTGAAAAGGCAGACAACAAAATCCAAATAGCACAAGCAATTGAGACGTGAACTGTTGCATTATTAGCACACACAGCCATGGTTCGAATCCTGGCAGTGTTGGTAGTTTGCATACAGAATCTTACTCCACAACCATACAGATATGTCCAGCATGTCCAGTAAAGTGGCCCATATCTGTTGCCTGTCAACCTGTCTCCCTGGGAAATCAGTAGGATGATCACAGACATATAGGCAGCAAACAGGAAATACAACTGACTGACACACATCTATGAGAACAAAGCTTGCACACTAGCAACTCCCCAAAACCATATGAGAGTAAGAAGCCATGTATGTCCCATTTACACCCCCATATTGTCAAGCTGTGGCCAGAGTGTGTACAGTAACAGAGTGACAGGTATGTGTATAATCGTAATGTGGAATCTGGTACTGTGTGTGGCAACATTCAGGTAGTGCTAACAAACATTTCTTCCACAGGTCTGTCAGATATGAACACTGTGCCCACAAATACAAGAATGATACCCTGTACTGGTACTGTTTACTTTGGTATTGTATGGCATTGTGACTGATGCAGTTGCTCTGAATAATAAAGTATTACTCATCACTTTCGCTCACACTGTCCTACAAAATATAACTGTCTAGGAAATCCTGTATAAGAGTGTTGTAATACAAGGTCAGAATGCAAAACAGCAGGAGAATTATAAGACAGAAGCAGATAGGAGATATACAGCAATATCTATATAGCACACACATCTCTGATGGACAGTATTTTAGTTGTAGCAGACATAGCCATGGTCTGAATCCAGGGAGTGGAAGTAGGCTGCATAAAGAATTATACCCCACAATTGTACAGATAAGACCAGAATGTCCAGTATATGGGCCCATATCTGCTGTCTGTCCCCCTGTCCCCCTGGGAAGTCAGTGGGATGATCCCAGATGTTTAGGCAGCAAACAGGGACTATAACTGATTGTCAAACAGCTATGAGAACAAACCTGTCACTCTAGCAACTTCCAAAACTGTTATGAGAGTAATAAGCCAAGTATGTCCTATCTACACCCCCATGTTGTTAAGCTGTGACCAGAGTGTGTACAATAACAGAGTGCGATGTATGTGCATAATACTAATGTGCAATCTGGTACTTTGTGTAGCAACATTCAGGTAATGCTAACAAACATTGCTCCCACAGGTACGTCGGATACAAACACTATGCTGAGAAATAAAAAGCTTGATACACTGTACTGGTACTGTGTACTCTGGTATTGTATGGAATTGTGAGTGTTGCAGTTGCTCTGAATAATAAGGTATCACTGATCACTGTCACCCAGACTGTGCTACATAATATAACTGTGTAGGAAAGACTTTAAAAGAGTGTGGTAAGTCACTAAAGGTTGACGAGGGCAATAGTCTAGATATGTTCCGGTTCACCTGCATGTGGTCAAGACATGGCCAGAGTCTGTGCAGAAAGAGATGGACAGGTATGTGCACAACATCAACCTGGAATCTGGGAGTATGTGTAAAAATAGTAAGCTAGTGTTAACAAACATTTCCTCCACAGGTATACCAGGTATGAGGTGCATACTGCAGGTAAAACCAATTCATGTATAAAGATAACGATACTCTCAAAACTAAGGCAATAGGGTAGTGTAGTAATACTTCTAAGGTACAGATAGCACTGACTAGGAAAGTAATGTGAACTACAGGCATATACTAGTTGTTAATTAGCATCTTTCTGTCCCCCACAGCATATCTCCAACAATAAACTAAATACCCACCTCAAATGGTATGTAATGACTTCACTGTTCTGTTGGGACATATGTCCTATTGGTTGATAATTATTTAAATCTGTTCCCATGCATGTGCAATGTTGAAATACTCCAACATTGGTGGTATGGTGCCATCAATGTACCTGCATGCTGTTGTTATTACCACTGTGGTCCCATATAGGCATGTGTTCCGTTTGCTATGCAGCTGTTCTGTATCTGATGTCTGGGTTAATGGGAATACCTATGCATGCTGTTATACCTAACCCTGGAATGTGTTGACTATTACTAACCACCATATGTTGATACACCATAAACTTCATAGTACGTATGGGAATACGGGTCCCAGCAAACTCACCTGTCCCACCTCAGCTGGCCATGGCACTGGCACCAGCACATCTGGGGCCCACCCGGGACCTACTTGTCCGTTGGTCATGCACCACCTTTGGGTGGAACCACCTCAGGGAATGGGACTCACACCCACCCAGGAGCTGGTGCAGACAGGAAGCTGTCACCCATCACCAGGTCCGGGTTGTGGTGTGTAGAGAGCTGGATCAGCAGTTTTGGAGATCTTCTATGCCAGCTCAAGGGCTGTGTGCTGTGACTAGAGGGTCAGCCTGGCTCTCTGACTCAGCTCCCAGCACAGCCACCTTTGGGGCTGTGAAGGTGCTGTGATGACTACTCATGGATCTCAGTCCCACTGTTTCCACTAGGGGGCTCATGGGCTTCCGATTTCCCAACACCCCTCCCCATTAAAGTGTTTACCCCCCACATGTGTCATATACCTCTACTGTATGCGTCCTGTTTGTCTTGTGTGTTAACCTACCCAACCTACCTCCCCAAATATACCTACTATCCCTCCCCAACATCCCACTCTCACCTGAAAAAAAAAGGCCAATCTGTTCCACCAAAAAATTATCTCCCCATACATAGCTGTCCATTTCGCACACATCCACTGGACACATGTATTCTGGTCTAATTGGCATCACAGCATATTAATGTTGTCCTCACACCTCTCTAAGGGGTTTAAGTGTCCAAATCTACCCCCAAAGTCAGTGTATATGCACAGCTGTTGCTGTAGAAGAAATGGGCAGCTATGGACCTTCCCTACACACTCCTGCACATCCCTATCTATTTTCACTGCTGCCTTTCTCTCTTTGTGCCCCTTTTTCACCACTTTCCCCTCAACCCTTTTTTTTTCTTGTAAAGAAATTAGTGCTGGGGTAAGCGGAAGTAAGCACTTTTAAGCAGCCATAAGCGGGTTTAAGCCTGTTTGTGTTGGGTTAAGCAATGCCTATACAGGTTAAGCAATTTAAAAGAAACTGTAACTGGACATTAGCAGTGCTTATCACTGTCTAAACCCACTTACAACTGCTTAAAAGTGCCTTAATCACTCTGTATCCAATGGCCCTCATTCTGCCCCGCAATAAAATAAACAGACTCTGCAAGGCTGGAACACAGGATCCTGCACACCATAGCCAAAGTGATTTAGCACTAAGCCATGTCAGATATACATAACCCTGATGTTTTCACAAACATATCATCCAGCACAGTCATACAGCAATATATATATATATATATATATATATATATCTAAAAGCAGATATACATATCCATATAGGTATATACAGACATACATCTGTAGATAAAAATGGGAACATAACAAAAACATATATGTCCACATGCACCGTTAATGGGGTTGAGGCCCCAAACAACGTATGTCTTGTACGAATAGATATCCCTCCACACAGTCAAACACATCTGCCCTGCAATACACTACCAACTATTGTAGATCCCATAACCAGGACCTGACATGACATGGGCACAAGATGTTAACAGTATTCCATCCCACCTGTATGTTGTCAGGCTGATATCAGTAACATACCATGCAGTACAGTTTGGCTCCCATAGGGAATGTACAGTGTTGAAGCAATCAGCATCCCTAGGATACATATACAAAGACACATATATGCAGATGCAGATACACACACACACACACACACACACACACACACACACACACATATATATATATATATATATATATATATATATATATATATATATATAAATATATAACTACACATACACACATAGACATATGAATAGGACAATATGTATGTAGAAGGTGTACACAATATGGAACAGCCACTATGCCTACAGTTACCACCTTACCAAAGGACACTGTATGAACCACCCATACAAATATCAATCGTTGCCTGCAACATATACCCACAGAGAGGTCAAGGGATATAACATCACACACAGGTCTGCCTACATGGGAAAGCTTGTTTACTATTACAGTTGTTTATGCCATGTCATATAGCTGTTTAGACACTGACATCCATATAAACAGAGTAATGCAACTCTGAAACAGTTATACTAATACAGTAGTCTGGAAAGTTTTAAATATGTTGCTGTCCAGGCCGAGGCCTTCAAGTGGCACGATAGTAAAGAGAGACTGGGCCACAGGATACCAAATAATCAACAGTAAGTAATGCAGATGTATAGTCCAGGAGTCTCTATCTACACTCTGTACACAATCTCTAGGGGATAAAGACCTCAGTTGACACAATGGGATGTATCTGTTACATAACAAGGCATAATTGACACTATCACAATCACACTGACAAACAGAACCATCTGTATGGCAGGAGGCAGCAGGCCTGCATTTACCAAGGTGGATTGTATGGTAATGTACATCCAGATACCTTAAGGCAGCTTACTCCTGATACCCTCACATGTTGCAACAGCCTAGGTTAGTTATGGTGCATCCCCCCCAGACTCAATAATACAGGGCCATATACCACTGTTACATACACTGGCTTCTGGAGTGCATAAGGGCACACATGTATTATGTAGGTGAAGCCCACACATATATGGACCCAAACCCACAGTATATATGGGGGACACAACAGAAGTGGACTGATGGCAGGAATGGCAGCATGAGATACTCACAGCCCACTACATAACAACACCTGACAGCATGTCATATGTGCAAAGCCTGGTATGTAGGTGGAGGACAGAGGCTGGATCACAGGCCCATATGTGTAAAACTGTTGTCATACACTATGCAAGTTGCTGGTGTTACAGGACAGTCTGTAGCATACCCTTAGTCAAGAATATGAAGTTAGAAACAGAAATGGATGTAGCCATGTACAGATAGCACATAACACACAAACTGCCAGTGATATATCTGACCCAAGACCTGTGTGGTGGACAGACAAAATATAATAGGCACACCTCTGGCCATCAAGAGGATAGGCCCACAGATGAGAGCTATGCAGAGAGACTGCATTCCAAGTTAAAATAGTATGTACACACAAACCCTGTAACACCAGTGCTATACAATGCATACAACACTACTCACATTCTGTCTGTAGTTCTGGAATCTCCTACAAATATGTAGCTGGCTTGAGTGTGCAGGTTCTCCTGTAAGAGGTATTCCTACCTGCTGTCTGTAACACTGATGCCCACACACAGGAAGGATGTCCATCATACAGGAAAGGTAAAGGGACCATGCCCACATGATGTAGGGATTTATAGTAGTTGATTGCCATGACAGTGGTAATTGGAAGTACTTCACAGCATGCTGCATGCAGGTAGCAAGTGGAGGACACTGAGTAGTGGGGTCTATATTAGAACACCAAATGTTCAAAATATTGAGTGTTCTAATATCGACCCATTTTCAGCGAACACTGAAAATATCGAAGAAACAGAAAACCAAATTTTTTCCTAGGGAAAGAATTTGGTTGTCCGTTTCTGTCACTTTGATATTTTCAGCGCTGTGGTGGAAAGCTACAGGTCAGGTTCAGGTAAGTGTGCGATTGTGTGGATGTGAGGGTTAGGGCAGGTTAGGTGAGTTAGGGTTAGGGTGAGGATCAGGTAAATGTGCGATTGTGTAGACGTGAGGGTTAGGGCGGTATAGGTGAGTTATGGTTAGGGTGCGGGTGAGGTGACTGTACAATAGTGACAGACCTTAGGATTAGGGTTTGGGTTAAGGTAAGTGGATAGTTAGTGGTGTATGTATAGTTTAGTGTATGGTTAGGAATAAGAGTTTAGGTGCATGTGTGTGGATTGCTGTTTGTTTGGTGTGCTTGTGTTGTGTGTATGTGTTTTGGAACAGCTAATTTTTTCCCTAGGAAATAAATCGCTGTTCTGAATGTTCGATGTTTTAAATTTTCGATTCATACGGTTCGATATTAGAACACTCAAAATTTTGAATGTTCGATGTTCTAATATAGACCCTTATTGGTGCAGAGGCCATCACCTGATCATGTGCATCATCTACAAATTCCATGCTGCAATCTATGCAAATCAGCTCATTCCATTTACTAGAGAGAGACTGAGAGTGAGCAAGAGAGAGTGAGAGAGAGAGAGAGAGAGAGAGAGTGTATAAGGCACAGAACAAAAAAAAAAAACATCCAGAAGAGTCTGCATTCCCATAACAGGCATGTGAAGTATATATGTATGCAACTGACCGTAGTACTTGGTCCATAATAATTGGATAGATTATGTGGAATGATTTATATGTGCCTTCAGGTGTTGTTGTAATGATGTTTAGCTGGACAACTGCTAAGGACAATAGAGTCCATCCCTGTGGGTAGTGGGCCATACCTGTCAACTGTGCAGAGCAGCACTGACTGATAAGATGTAAGCCATCATAGTGTGTGTTGTGTAATGGGAAGTATGTAAATTACATGGCCAGTAGCTAGAGGTGTAAGTAATGCCATTATGATGGACACGTGGGATCCACAGCCTACCCCTTGCAGGTCACTCAGGTTAATCTGTATTGTTGCATGCAGGAATGCCAAAGGTGTGTAATAGGGTTACCTGCAATCTGGCCCTACATATACCCCCCCTAATGTCAGGCTGTGTCCATATGTGGCACTTGTCTGTGCTGTAGCAAGGCAGAACAGTGCATCTGTGCAGGAAGGTGTTGTGAGATTGTGAACCTGATGTCTGAATGTACCCCACATATAGGTATGCATATAGGTTCATAGGTTGGTACTAGGCTATCGGCCCTAGGTCCTATACAAGCCTAACCATAAAAATTCCCTGGCTATTTCTTCCCACACTGTTTACTTCCCTGGACCCCTGTCTAGCAGGATGACTGATGTGATCACCGGGGGGACTTTCCTTTCTCCCATCCAATCGTCAAGGTTCATTTTGAAGAGAGCCAAGGAGGTGCTCTGCTTGACATGTATAGGCAGTCTATTCCAGAGTCTGGGGAGTCTATGGGTCAGGAACCTATCCCTCCAGCATGTTTTGTTTATTGTGATAACAAGGTTTAGATCCCAGGAGCATGTGGCTCTGAGGGATTGGGATTTCTTTAAGTGTAGCATGTCGAACAGCTCTGGGTTTGACATGTCTTGTATGTTAAGCAGAGATCGCCTCTGAGTAGACGATATGTGACAGAGTATAGCGGGAGTTTTTTAAAGCAGTCAGCACAGGGCATCTGCTTTAGGCCATGATTCTTTTAGTGAGGTATTTCTGCAGCCTTTCCAGTTGTTGCAGATGTCTTGAGAGGTACATACCAAATGGGTCGTCTAATGAGGGATGAGTACAGTGGGACAATTACCTCCTTTTTTCTGGATGAAAAGCCCTCCTGTGTCCCTAAGTCTCTTATCACACTTTTGGTGTTCAGTGTACTGCCACCTATGTGGTAATTCATGGGTACATGTTTTTTTTCCCAAAGGGGATAACTATACATTTCTTGTCATTGAGCTTGATCCCATGGCTCTGGCACCAAGCATCTTTTTCTGTAAGGCCCTTTTGTAGAGTATCCACATCATTTAGGGATTTAATAATGGCTCCCAGTTTGCAGTCATCTGCATACTTTGTTAGCCAAAGTCCCTTAGAGTTGGCCTGTACTTCAGAGAAGTAGATGCTAAACAAGAGCGGTCTCAGGACTGAACCCTGAGGTACTCCACTTGTCACTTGTCTGGAGCTGGATTTGGAGACAGCTACTTTTACAGTGTGGGTTCTGTCAGTAAGCCAGTTGGAAACCCATCGAGTTACATAGGGATTAATGCCCAGATTAGTAAGTTTATCTATGATTCTAGAGTAGGGGATGGTATCAAAGGCCTTGGTGAGGTCCAGATAGGCTGTGTGGACTGCCTTACCCTCATACACAGCTCTGGAGACTGATTCAAAGAAGTCAATCAGGTTCAGGAGACAAGAGCCACCCTTCACGAACCCAAACTGGGTGGGGTCCAGAGTTTGAAGGTTGCCAATATCTTTATTTATAAGTTCAATGATAATACTTTCCATGGTCTTGCAGATCAGGCTCATCAGACTGATGGTGTGGTAGTTCCCAGAATCAAAGGTGGATCCCCCGTTGTGGAGTGGGATAACTGTAGCTGTGCGCCACTCAATGGGCACAAAACCTTAGGTAAAGGTATGATTAAACATGGCATTTAGATGAGGTGCCAGTTCATTTTGTAGTTCATGTAGTACACAGCCCAGGATGTCATCTGGTCCCATGGATTCTGTATTCTTAGCTTTGGAAAGTGTATTTTTTACCTATGTGGCCATTATTACCAGAATTTGGCAATCTTCTGGTATTGAGATGGGCCGTTTAGGGGGTGAGAGGGGGGCAAAGTTGGCACTGAATCGATCTGCCAGGATATTGGCAATATCCTTGGGATCAGTATATTTAATGCCATTCGTTGTAGCTCTGCCATTTAGATTCTTGACATAGTTATAGAATGCTCTGTGGTTGTCTTTGGAATCTTTGGCAATTTTATTTTCATAACTAGCTTTGGAGGATTTTACGAAGGATCTCAGCTTCTTACTGAGGCTGATAAGGGAATTTTTTGCATCATGGGATTTTCCTCTTTTCTGCAACAGTTTCTTCCTTTTGTTGTAAAGTTTGTTTATGGCAGGGTATCACCAAATTGGCTTCCTTTTTTTGGAGGAGAGCATCTTGGTTCTATTTGGGATGGCATGATTCATGCATGAGTGGATGTGCTCGTACAGTGTCTTAGTGTAGGATAAAGTAGGGTGATGCCACAATTACAGGGTGGTACACAAATCAAAATGGTATAACCAAACAGTATATGATTCTCAGACACACAAACAGTTTCCAGTACTCAGATTAGAACCCCTGCCTATGTAGTTATTTCAACTACAGTGTTATGCACTTATCAGATGTCCCACGGAGCTTACATATATATATATATATATATATATATATATATATATATATATATATATATATATATATATATATATATATATATATATATATATATACATATATATATATATATATGGTTCCATATGAAAGCATCGAATGCACACTACATCGAAAGCGATAACATCGAGACGAGGCCATCGAAACTACACATCAGTGAAAACAGACATCGTCGATATTGAAAACATCGAATGCAAAACATCGAATGCATTTGTGAAAATACAATGAACAGCACTCATAACTATACACATGAAATACTCCGTGCATAAATTTATGTAAATAAACCGAGTAACGGTGTCCATATCCGGTTACGTTACGTATTTAACAGCTGCTGTAGTTCCTGGTTAAACGAGAGACGAGAATGGCGGAGTTGTGCAGTTATACACCCGGTACTTTAGGTTCGTTATGCTATTGGTGAAATCACAGCGTAATAAAGATGTACTAGCTGTAGATGGCTTTGTCTATAATTTAGAACGGAGTGTAGAGAATAAACGATACTGGTGCTGTAAACAAAAGCATACCAATAAATGTAAGGGACGCTGTGTTACGGTATCCCGATCCGACGGTGAATTACTACTGAAGAGTAATCCCCATAGCCACACTGGAGATCCAGGAGAGATAGAGCATTACAAAATGTGTAGCTATTTGAAAGACAAAGCCACAATGTCCCGTGACACACCATGTGTAATAGTAGAGGATGTCATGTCAAGTTGTAGTCTCAGTAACGTCACTAGTGTACCTAGTAGAAAGTCTTTGCTGCAACAAGTAAGGAGAGTGCGCAAAATGAATAGTAAATGGACACACTGTAGTAATGTCACCCTATCTGATATTGATATCTCACAGTACAAGTTGAAGGAAGGTACATTCATTAGTAAGAAAACTGTAGATGAATGTACGGGAGTCACAGTTCTTGTGATTAGTACAGCTAACAATTTGTGTGATTTGGGCAAGTGCAGAATATGGCTGATGGATGGAATGTTCTTTTGTAAGGGAGTAATGTGTAAGCAGCTGTATAGTTTGCATGGCGTTGTGTACTTTGGTTCCAACAGTAGGACATTCCCATTGCTGTATGCGCTGATGACTAGGAAATCTTTGAAGGGTTATAATATCATGTGGCATTATATCTTAGCTATGCTGTCTGAGCTTAACATAGCACCTGTTGTCAAGTATGTCCTGTGCGACTTCGAAATAGCCATTAAAAGCTTAAGCAATTTAAATGGTATTGTTCCTAAGGGATGTCTTTTTTCACTTTAGCCAGAACATATGGAAATTGCAGAGTCTGGGATTAGCTGGTTTATATAACAGGTGTGAGCAGTTTCAACTGTCTGTTAAGTGTCTCATTTCACTGTTATTTCTGTGTGAAGATGACGTCCTGTCTGCTTTCAATCAACTGAAGGAAACATTCCCTCAGGTCGGACAGCCCTTACTTACCTATTTAAAAGAATGGTATCTCTTGGGTAAACCGAGAAAGTTTACAACAAGGACTTCAGCATGCATACGTTTTCCCCTTTGTTCCTATACAGTTCTGGAATGTGTCACAACTTAATTTAGAATCCCTTCCCGACACAGAATGCCATAGAAGGATGGCACCATCGTTGAAATGTTTACTGGGAAAGCGTGCTCATGATTTATCCTTGCTTATGTCAACGCTAGGGAACAGAACAGGACAGATGAAATACGCCTCCATATTAGGTGGATTTCCTGCATCTCCGAAAAGACGTAAAGTACTAATGAGGGAACAGCGTCTTCAAGCTATTTTGCAAAATAAGGACTCTTATGACACAGTAAGCAATTTGAACGCTATAGCTATGTTGTTAAAGTTGTGAATACGACACAGCGACACTTGTAAATATGTACATAATGAGCAGAATTGTGTACATTGTTTGTTCTTTTTCCAACACCGAGTGTAGGTGTTAGTGGAAGTTTACTACAGTGAATATTTATGTTAATGTTGAGCTGCTACAGGGAATATTTATTTTAATGTTGAGCTGCTACAAGGAATATTTATTTTAATGTTGAGCTGCTACAAGGGACTACGTACGTACGGGATTTTAGTTGCAACGTTCTCCGTGTTTCAGATAGAAACAGGTGCTATCTGAGATAGTAGCACTATTCTGGACAACTGCTCTACATATGCTGCCGTAATGGAAGGGCACGTTTAATTTAGTAGTGTTTCGGTTTACTTTACGTATGCAGGGAAGCTGCGACATGTCTGATTCGACATTTTGGAGATCGACGATTCCAATTTTCGATGGTTTCAGGTTTCGATGTGAAGTTCCCGTTCTTGCTGTTTTCGATGTAGTGTGCATTCGATGGTTTCATATGGAACCATATATATATATATATATATATATATATATACATACATGTTTGTCCACAAATATACAGATACTCATGTGTAGACATATATATGAGCACATAATATACATCACATATATCTACACAAACACACACACACACACACACATATATATATGTAATATATATATATATATATATATATATATATATATATATATATATATTATATATATATATATATATATATATATATATTATATATATATATATATATATATATATATATGTATATATATATATATATATATATATATATATATATATATATATATATAGATATATACCTATATGCACATGTCTACATATATACAAACACACACAAACATATATGTATGTGAATACATGTCCCCTATATTACTACCATAGTGCTGCATGCTATGTGTGAGGAAACAGCACACATAGCGATACACACAGATATCTACAGCTGCCAGTGTGTGCAACATGGACGGGTATGTCACGAGAACCCCTTGTTGGGACCACATTGCCCTTGTCTGTGAAGTATGGAATGGGAATATGAGGAAGTATGGCAGGTATAGTTGTGGAGATGGTCAGGGTTGATAGATATAGAGGACAGCCTACAGGGGTGGTATATGACATATGTGGTGGGTAAACACCCTGGATGGTGTATGTGGTCTGTGATGTGGACACCCCATTGGCTCCAATATGGACAATATGGGAACAAGCCTACCACCCACTGCTACTCACAACAGCAGTCCATACCCTGAAGGTGCTTGGCCTGGAGGCTGAGTAGGAGGAGCATGTTGGTCCTGGGAATGTGTACTGGGTGCCTCAGAGTGATGTAGCACATCCCACTTGTGTCTGTGGAACCCGTTATGGAACAGACCCTGGACCTGACCTCAGGGGACAGGAACATGTCTGTGTGTGCCCCCAGGGGGGTACAACATCCCCTGAGTTGGTTCTATCTGATGGTATTGCTGGACCAGTACATGAGGAGACCCCAGGGAGGGACACACATGTGATATGGCCAGGTAACATGGGCAGATGAGTTTGGAGAGGTGGTTCTGCTGGCCAATAGTGCATAAACATGCTATTGTGTCCCTGTTATAGAACATATGTTGGTAGTAATAGTCTACACAATCCCAGAACATGTCCAACAGCATGCATAGATAACCGCAATAACACAGTATGTCAGATGTGCAGCACACACATAGCAAGCATACCACAGACATATATGGAACCATTGTGGTCTTGACAATGGCATGCAGGTGAATAGTCTGTAAGAGGCCAGCAATGATTGTGTCCACACAGGGAATATGGCTGCAAACACATTGCCCAAAGTGTGGTACAGTACAATATCTGCCCCACTGGTAGGTATGCTGTAGCCATGCCTATTGAGTTGTGAGTACGGTTTGTTGTTACTAATATGGCGGGGGGGGGCGGTGACAGTGATGTGTATTAAGAACTGTGGTAACCTTGCTGCATGACTTGCTCACACCTGTGTCCATCTTTATGCCTTTCAGGCACAATGTCTCATGAAAGGCTGCCAGCCTACACAGCAGCGGAAAACTACATCCTGCTTGATGGACTTATTAATCACTACTAAATCAAAGAAACGAGCTTAAAGAAGCAGTTCGCCCAAAGTTATTTGATAAAATGTTTAATAATGTTAGCACACGCTTTCGGAGAGCTCTATGTCCCTCCTTCCTCAGACACAAAGATAAAAGTGTGATTAAATGAATACGCTTTATACACTCAAATTCAATTAATCAATTATGCTAAACAAATACAATTACACAAACCTACACACTAAACCGGAAGCAACTCCAAATACACCATGTACCACAACTGCTGAAATCACTCATATAATATGTGATACATTTTAGACAACCAATAATTTATAATTTATAATTTAAATAAATTCAAAACAAAAAATATATAATTATGTAAATATAAATATGTATATACATAAAAAATAAGTATATACATAAAAAATATATATGTATATATGTGTATGTATTTATAAAACTAAATTTAAAACATACATTAAAAATCCTTTTAAAACCCCAATAACCTTTTTAAGGCAAGGTTTTTTTAACACACAACTAATAGACACATGATCGTTCAAACCAGGAGAAATATATGAAGCAGTACGAATTTGCCAAAAAAGTTCATCCTCTTCTAACTTATTCTGCCAAGGACCAACCCTAATGTCAAAATTGATTTTCTTAAGGACCGTGAATTTAAAATGATGGTCTGGAAAAACATTAATGTGCCTTGCCAGGGCATTATTAAGATCAAGCCTACTTATAGCGTAAACGTGTTCATAAATGCGCTGCTTCACTTTCCTTTCGGTCTTACCGATGTAAAAAGCAGCGCGTTTTTGGCAAACAGCGGCATACACAACACTTCTAGTTTCACAATTACATTTACCTGTCACGTTATACATTTGGTCTCTGAGTTTAACTTTAGGGTCAGTACACACGTACCTACACTGCTTACATGCTCCACATTTACTCATCCCGGGGTTACGATGACCGCTAAAATTAGGCTTACTCTCCAGAAGTGCCTTCAAGTTGTAACCTCTCTTAAATATCATTTTTGGACTATCTATATTTTTTGTTTTGAATTTATTTAAATTATAAATTATAAATTATTGGTTGTCTAAAATGTATCACATATTATATGATTGATTTCAGCAGTTGTGGTACATGGTGTATTTGGAGTTTCTTCCAGTTTAGTGTGTAGATTTGTGTAATTGTATTTGTTTAGCATAATTGATTAATTGAATTTGAGTGTATAAAACGTATTCATTTAATCACACTTTTATCTTTGTGTCTGAGGAAGGAGGGACATAGAGCTCACCGAAAGTGTGTGCTAACATTATTAAACATTTATCAAATAACTTTGGGCGAACTGCTTCTTTAAGCTCGTTTCTTTGGTTTACTAGTCGGTTTTTAAGTTTTGGAGTTTTTGTTTTTTCATTAATCACTATGCAACCTTGTTTGGCCAGGCTGACCATGATCAGCAGGAGTGGACCGCCCTGTGGAACGACCTAGTCCACAGGGTCAATGATGTCAGACGGCACAACCGCAGTTATGAGCAGGTCCAGCATCGTTGTTCTGACCTGCTTCCCAATGCCTATTGGTGTGCTGCTGCAGTCCAGGGGGATCACCTCACCATAGGGGGGGCCATGTCATCCATCCCCCCAACATGTGTGGAGGAGCTCCTGGCCAGCCTCATGGCACCTGCCCATCTCGCCAGCCACCAACCGCCAGACATCTTTGTGGAGGTGGGTGCCACCCATGCACTGGCCAAGGAGCATGCAGGTAAGACTACAGGGCTCATCTGTAGACCACTGTTGCATATACATCCACATCGGTACAGGTAGATCATGCATATCTGACATGTCATAGATATATTTTGTTGCTGCATAGTAGTGATAAACAGATGTCCATATGTGGCAGTATTGTGGAAATGCACTGTTGATGTATTGTAATACCGCACCCACCCTGTAGCACTGCCACAGTTGTGGCCACTGACTTTGCATCTCTCACCCCCTTATGTAGGTCCCTCCAGGATACCACCAAGGCAGCAGCCTGTAGCTGGTAAGTATGGTTTGTGTAGATGCTTTCCAATATACTGGGCATGTAATGGTGATGGTATATTTCATGCACACATTTAACACACCTACCCAGAATGCATGCTGTACATGTGCACATATTGTTGCTGTGAAATATACGGCATTACAGGGGTGATCATGATCGGGTATTGGAAGGGAATGTCAGACACTTGCATGATAACTTAGCATCCTGTCATTATGGAATATGTCCACAGGGAGTAACATAATGGTGGGAGACATAGCCTACAATAGGGACAACATTCATATACAGTGCAACACCAGTGTATATACCTGTAAGACAATGGCAACTGCTGCAGAGATACACTATGGCATAAGGCATTACAGTGGTCCACATTATCAGCTGGGACTAGGCTGTAATGTGGTGTACAGTGTATGGGACACTGCAAAGTGACACACATGTGTAGGGCTTACTTTTCATGCATCTGAAAAAGGCTAAAGGAGGGGGAGAGGTGTTAGCATGACACACCAGTGCACTCAAGTAGGAATTCTAATGATGCTAAGAATGGCTGTATCTGCACATTGTCAGGTTCAGGACCTGTGGCAGATGTAACCCTACCCCCACAGCAATAGTGATGGCAGTGTGAACAGCAAGGGATGTGGACATGAGTAGACCTTGCAATCATGCAGAATAGGGGGATATGTGTAGGGCAGTCTGAACATACACTGGTGCCATTTTACCCCTGTAAAACAAGTGGCCCTTTCAATTTTTCATTGGGAGTAAATAAAAACCT
>NC_056737.1:563606009-563637674 GCF_019279795.1 Protopterus annectens | reverse complement strand
ATTTGGTAAATCCCCAATCCATCTGTGATGCTGTTTGCTAAACAGCAGATCTAGGTCCTGCTCACAGTGAATGAAAAGGCCCAACACCGACATGATGTTCCTAGATATTGAAGTGTGTTTCCATGCAATTGGCTATGGGAATGTTACCACAGCTGTTCCACATGCAATCAGCTAGAGGAGGGCTGCAGTTCGTGCAGAGGCCATCAGCAGATCATGAGCATCACTTATGCTGCTGCCTAAGAAAACCAGGTATAAGTCTCCACATCCACCAGAGAGGGAGTGAGAGAGGCAGACAGAGGCAAAGATATGTCAGGGAGGGGTGGTAGTGTAAACTTTCGGCATGTTTGTGTCACACACCTACCAGTACAGGGTATCAAAACCCTGACTGACTATGTATTGCTATCACACGTCTATGCAGGTATTGGATGTGCCACATAGGTTACATGTTGAAGAGCCCTCCAAACATATATGTGATGGTGAGTGACATCTGTAAAAGTGATATGGTAGCTATATGGAAGGTGTAGTACACATGCCTGTCCACATGAATAGGTGTCAGTGTCAACACAGCCACACTCTCTCAGAGACCCACACACATTGACACACTTGGCAGGGTCAGGAATACAACTCATCACTAGTTAGATTGCCACCACACAGTACTGTGCATGTGTCACATGCACCACAGTGGTTATTCAGAGGTAATATGGGTAAAGGGTATGTGGAGGTGTCTGTCATCAGACAGCATGCTTCAGTATGCCAGTGGGGGTTGTTGTGAGTGTGAATGCAGTCATAGGCATCATACACCATACACACAGACAAAGGGTGCTAGCACTGACATGCATGGGTTCATTGGTTCACAAGTTTGTTGTGGTCGACTGTGCCAGACAGCTATACAAGGCTTGATGATGGGTATACCTTGGCATCAGGCCACATGACAATGGTCTGCAGTGTGGCTTAGGGGTGTAGTGTTGAGATTTTCCCACACAGGTGGGTATTGTATTCACCATCCAGTCACCTGGGTAACTATTGTGTGTGCCATTGCTGTGCATTGCTTGCCATGTATGTGTTCCTTAATCCATGACATGGACAGTGTCTGGGATGTCCACATGTCCCACATGCATGTATAGTGACATGTGGAACTGTACCTGGGGTGTCTGGCTCATGCTGTGTACACAGATTGTTATCATAAGATGTGCCAGTCCTGGCCTCATGGGACTGGAACTGGTAATGGACGGCAGGTTGACCCTGCACCTACATTGATAGCATGATACAGGTATTCCCTGGTGTCAGTGGCATCTGTCCATACAGGGCATGTGTTTCAGACATGGTATGTCCTTTGTGGGTCACATTTGATGGCACCACAGGTGTTGCAGGTGTCCAGTGGGGAACATAGGGAAGGTGCACTGTCTGCATGTACGTGCCTATTGGACTGATGCACAGGGTGCCATGCCCTCTGTAGCCCACTGCAATCACACCATGGTTACTATCAGTGGGCAATATGCAGGGTACTACCAGCATAGCGGTTGTTGCCTAGGCAAGTGTGTGTGTGTGTGTGTGTGTGTGTGTGTGTGTGTGTGTGTGTGTGTGTGTGTGTGTGTGTGTGTGTGTGTGTGTGTGTGTGTGTATGAGACATAGGTTTAGAGTGTTCTCTGGGAAATACAAGGGTTGCTAACTTTGTTCACCTGGCCTTGATGTCACAATTAGAGGTATGGATTTGCACTCCAGCCTCTTGGCTATTTCACATCTGTTATCACTGTATGGTGGACATTCACATATACTAGGGCCACCATATAAGAAATGTGCAAAACTCATTCAACAATGAGTCCAGTTGTTACACACTCCCAACCACCTCCACAGAGGATACGAATGATAAACACAGACACACACACACACACACACACACACACACACACACACACACACACACCAGCCACATCTGTGATTTGAGCTCTTACCTAATTAGTTTATTACACTACAACACTATGCAGTTATAGGATGTGCCACAAAGATTACTGGAGTACTCCTTCCCCAAAGTTGTATTTCACAGTGAATGACATCAGCAGGATTGCCAAAGTAGGGCATTTGAATTGTAATGAGTGTGACTAACCTAAAAAGCATTGTTCCTTACACAGACATAGAAACACACTCAAAACATCCACAACTGCCATGTGTGGGAATAGAACCCCTACCAGAGTTCTATATAGCACGACAGCATTATGCTGTTATAGAATATACCATGGAGATTACTGGAGTGCTCTTTCCACAAAGGTGTATTTCACAGTGAATGAAATCAGCAGGATTGCCAAAGTAGGGCATTTGCATTGTAGTGTGTGTGAATAGCCTAAAAAGCATTGCTTCCTGCACAGACATAGAAACACAAACAACTGCCATGTGTGGGAAGAGAACCCCTACCAGAGTTCTACATCACACGACAGCATTATACTGTTATAGGACATGCCACGGAAATTACTAGAGAACTCCTTCTCCAAAGGTGTATTTCACAATGAATGACATCATCAGAATTGCCAAATTAGGGCATTTGAATTGTAGTGAGTGTGACTAGCCTAAAAAGCATTGCTCCCTATACAGACATAGAAACACACACACAAACATCCACAACTGCCATGTGTGTGAATAGAAACTCTACCACAGTTCTGTATCACACTACAGCATTATGCTGTTATAGGACGCACCATGGGCATTACTGGAGTACTTTTCCCCAAAGGTGTAGTTCACAGTGAATGACATCAGCAGGCTTGCCAAAGTAGGACATTTGATTTGTAGTGAGCATGATTAGCCTAAAAAAGCATTGCTCTATACACAGACAGAGACACACACAGTTGCCATTTCTTGGATTAGAACTCCTATTTAACTCATTTATCAGACTACAACAGTACACGGTTATGCAACGTGCCACAGAGATTACTGAGCTACATCTTTCCCAAAGGTGTATTTCACATTGAATGACATCAGCAGCCTTGCCAAAGTAGGGCATTTGAATTGTAATGAGTGTGACTAGCCTAAAAAGCACTGCTCTCTACAGACAGACAGACACACACACACACACACACACACACACACACACACACACACACACACACACACACACACACAGTTGTTATGTCTGGGATTAGAACTCCTACCTAGCCAGTCTATCACAATACAGCAGTACGCAGTCATGGGACGCGCCACAGAGATTACTGGGCTACATCTTTCCCAAAGGTGTATTTCACAGTGAATTACATCAGCAGCCTTGCCAAAGTATGGCATTTGAATTGTATTGAGTGTGACTAGCCTAAAAAGCATTGCTTTCTACACAAACAGAGAGACACACACACAGTTACCATGTCTGGATTAGAACTCCTACCTAACTAGTTTATCACACTACAGCAATATGCAGTTATTGGATGTGCTACAGAGATTACTGGGCTAAACCTTTCCAAAAGGTGTATTTCACAGTGATTGACATCAGCAGCCTTGCCAATGTAGGGCATTTGAATTGTAGTTTGAAGGACTAGCCTAAAAAGCATTGTGCTCCACACAGACAGAGACACACACACACACACACACACACACACACACACACACACACACACACACACACACACACACACACACACACACACAGTTGCCATGTCTGGGATTAGAACTCCTACCTAACTAGTTTATCACACTACAGCAGTACACAGTTATAGGATGTGTCACAGAGATTACTGGGCTATACTTTTCCCAAAGGTGTATTTCAAAGTGGATGACCTCAGCAGGCTTGTCATAATAGAGCTATGGGGAGGGCAGTGTGTGTGCATGTGCCATAACCCCTTCATCTAGAGGTTGACACATCACATGTGGGCACACGCAGGGTTATATTCCACAGGTACATGTATACAGCTGCTAGATGACTGCTTCCTTGTACAGTCATGTTGCACAGCTAGCACTTGCACAACATATTCTGTACTGCTGATGGATACTGATGGCTAATGCCTACAGTGAGTGACATTTACACCTCATGTGGTTGTAGCCATTTGGCTGTGTGCTGGGTGGGACAGGCTTCATAATTGATGGCTCCTTGTCACAGTCACTCTCTTCCACACATCTATGTACGTCTACCTTTGGCTTATTATAGTGTGTTGTCCTTGGATATATGTCTGTATTCCTATCCGCTGTATGTGTAAAGCATGACTGGTGCATACCAAGGAGTGTATGCACTAACATCTGCAACTGCCAGATATGTATGGTCCACTGTTGCTTGCAGACATGGGCTTCAGACATGGGCTTCATTTGTTTAAGTGTGTGAGCATGCCCAGTATGACCTTTCAGAATGTTGTTGTCTGACATTGCCTTAATTTCTCTAAGTGTGTGAGCATGCCCAGTATGCCCTTCTGTAATGAATGCGTGGATCGATTCCAGGTAGTTTGTACTTCAGTGCAGACCTTTGTGTTGTACACCTACAGGTAGCAAACTGTTTCTACAGGGTATCCGTCAATCATTTGGGAATATGGGGACAAACTGTTGCAGGGGATAGTGTGTACTGTAGGTGATTGTGTCTGTGGTGTTTCAGTTACATGGTACTGCTGTTAACAGAGATATTCAGACGTGTGCTGTTATACAGTGTGATATTTTCTGTTCTCTTGTACTGTCAGGTGGACATTCTTGCTCACAGTGATTTCTTGGGGGACAAGGGTGCCTGCAGCTGTGTCCAGTATTGTGGACAGATGCCTACATATTCATGGTAAGTTATGCCATTCTGGAGGTGGAGCTGCAGATACTTGCTGCTGGGTCTGTGTATCCAGTTCAGCATCTTGGTACAGTGCTGGCAGAGGATCCCATGCTTGTACACCCATCGACATGACAGTATGACCTTATCTTGCTGTGACAATACCTCACAGCTGTACAGATTCACACAGGTTACCCAGAGGCAGGGGCCATGAGTCAGGACATTACCCCTATCGTGGTGTATGGGCAGGTATGTAGCCACCCATTTATGTGTTTGCAGTCAGGGATAGTGTGTGCACACAGCTTTGTTTCGGACCTTGCACATTCCATGCTGCCCAGGCTTTCACCCCCACTGTTATTCTATCCTCTTCCATACATTATGCATACATTCTCTGATACTTTCCCTATGATTATCACCACATCACAGCTGTGTGTTGGTGTTGGTCCACAGTTCATGTAGTGGGACATGGGGGACATGTTACTGTTGTTTGTCCACATGGCCTTGCATATGACTTATGTGGAGTGTGTTATGTTGTTATTTGGGTGCCCATGACATAACATGCATTGGCAGTACGTGTGAGACACAGACCTTTGGCAGAGGCCTGTGGGCCATAAGTTATTGATACGGGCCAGATGTGGCAGTCTGTTGCATTTTTTCAGTCCTACAGCCTCAGGCCGCCATACAGTA
Source organism: Protopterus annectens (assembly GCF_019279795.1). NCBI lineage: Eukaryota > Metazoa > Chordata > Ceratodontiformes > Protopteridae > Protopterus > Protopterus annectens. The sequence continues at coordinate 563,632,276 of NC_056737.1, read as the reverse complement.
TATTCCCTTGGGGTGACAGGGTAGGTGTGCTGGGTGTTCATGCCAATACCTTCTATCAGTCTTGATCAGGTGGTGTGGATTCTGGCAGGGTGCTACCTGTGGCTTGGGACACACCTGCATGGGACACTTGCGCTGCATGCTGCATTCTTTTGCTATTGCCATATACAGGTGGGGTCATATTGTACCCTTTCCCCACAGCAGGGATACAACTAGAGAGGTACATGTGAGTGGTGTTTGTGGGAGCTGGGTGCATGTGTGTTATGGACCCTACTTGCATCTAATACAAAGATATGCATGGGGCATTCCAGTTATGCTGGCATGTGCAGGCACATCAGCTGTTTCCAAATACATCAGTCCCACCTCCTTTGTGATCTGCAAGTGTTCAGGCAGACACCACCTGTATCCCCTACTACAGGACCAGATAATGTGATGCATACCTGTATGTACAATTCCAAGGGTGTCTCCATTTCACAGTGACACAATATATACTGTATGTTTGGGGTACTTTCCTCTGTGTACTGCTTGTATATCTAGCCCATCAGCCATGCCATGTCAGTCTTTCAGATGATGACACATATTACCACCATACATTTACAGTGGCTTACTGCTAGCATGTGTTATACTGGTGGGAATTGCCTTTGGCACTGCAGTTGTGAGGGCTTGTCCCTGTCATCAGCAGTAGTGGGCAATGGCCATCAGGTCTTACCTCAACATGCATACACACTGACCACTCTCACACAATATGAAACACACACGAACCTAGCACACACATACATGCATATTGTGCAAATGGTGCAACCCATCCTGCTACCTTGGCCACCTCTGGGCATCTGTGGTCCACTGGTAATATACCTACACATACATGTTACTACATTTCTACATAGGGTTGTGGGGGGCAGACCTGACTGTTACACATGTGTACATCGGATTGGGGGGCACACCAGACCATTACTACATTTCTAAATAAGTCTGGGGGGGCACACCTGACTGTTTCTACATTCCTACACAGGATTGGGGGAGGGGGGCACACCTGACTGTTTCTACATTTCTACACAGGATTTGGAGGCACACCTTATTACTTCTATATTTCTTCAGAGGATTGGTGGGGGCACACCTGACTGTTTCTACATTTCTGCACAGGACTGGGGGGCACCCCTGACTGTTACTACATTTCTATACAGGATTGGGGGGAACACCTGACTGTTTCTATGCTTCTACACAGGATGGGGGGGGCACACCTGACTGTTACTCCTTTTCATTCTGTATTCTAACCTATCATGCTGACTAGAGGCATATCAGTGGACTACAGGTCTTAGCTTTGATTGACCTACATATTAGTTTCTGACTACCTACCCTTCAGAACTAACATCCCATGACTGACCTGCTGGAGTCTGTCTGTGTAGGCCTGGGGGAGTTACCCATAGGCATCATTCAGAGGCCATAGTGCAGCCTTTGTTTGTGTTTGTCTACACCTGAACTGCTGGCTATGACTGTTGTTGGGTATGTGAACCTCCCTGAAAGGCATGTGTGAGTCATATGGACACACATGTGGCCCAGCACATTTCCTGCAGTGGGTTTTGTGACCCTGTTTAGTACTGACTACTGTGGTGATACCAGTATTTGTTACAGGTCTCATGGTGTCACTACTGGTGTCTACTATCTGCTGGCATACCATTCAGCCACCCAATTCCCTTGCATGCTCACATCCATACCATAGATACAGGTAACAATACATTCTACTCCATTCGGCAACTGGTAGGTTGAGAGACTTACCTTGTGTGCGTGCCAGTATTGTGGATGGTGCTGAAGGGCTGCATATGTTGGATGCACATAGTATATTCCCTATACATGGCTGAATACAGGTAGTGTCATGTTTGTCATCCCTTTTACTGTATGTGCAAGTCAGAGAGAGGTGTCATTCCCTGGGTCCCTACTGTGTCAGTGTATGTGCTATGCATTGCCTCTTTGCCAATGCCAGGGCATACTGGGCACACCTCCATCTGCCTACTGGGGCAGGCTAAGGTTGTTCCTTCTCCGAGTCACTCTGTGCCTGTGCAGGCATTGGTGGGGGCCTGTGTGGCTCTGCCACATGCTGTTCCTACTACAGCTGTTTCTGCAGGATCATATTGTGTAGCATGGTGCATATGATGACAGTTTGAGTACATGTAGCTGGTGAGTACTGCAAGGCTCCACCAGATGTGTTCAGGCACCGGAACCATGACTTGAGCATCCCAAACACACAGTCTATTATAAGTCTGGTCTGTGCGTGTGCCTCATTATGGCATTCTTGTTCGGGTGTGTGAGCATTTCTGATGGGTGTCATCAGCCACGGCTCCAGTGTGTAACCAGCATCCCCCACTAGGTGACTGTAAGGGATGTCCCCACTGGCAAATCTCTGGTACAGCTGTGTCAGATACCAGATGTGGGAATCATGATAGCTTTCAGGGCAGCCAGCACACAATTTATTATTATGCCCTGGGCATCGCATACGACCTGGTAGTTGATGGAGGTGAAGCCTTTGCGGTTGATGTAGACCCTACCCCGATCACAGGGTGGTGCTTTTATGCATATGTTCATGCAGTCTATAGCACTCACTACCTCAGGGTATTCTGCTATTCAGTGGAAGAGATGCATATTGTTGGCCAACACGTCACGGATGTTGAGGAAATATATGTGCTCACCGGCATGTGCTGAAATGGCATCCAGGAACTGGTGGAATATTCTTGATGCTGATGCCTGTGAGATCCCCATGATATCCCAGTAGGGCTTTGGAAGGTACCTGTGGCTAGTATTTCTAGGCCTACACATACCTTGGTATCCACTGGGATGGGTTCCCCTCTGTTAGTTCGGTGTGTCAGGCATGGTCAGCACAGCTCAACAATTTGCTGTAGGCGGTCCCTGTCCACCCTATAGTGCTCCACCATCTCCAGCTCATGTAGCCCCTGGTAGGTTACCGTGAGTCTGTACACTCTTCTCCATCTCTTCACTGTGGGTTGGTCAACAGCATTCCCATCCTCACCACCCTCAGCCTCTTCCACATGTTGTTGTATGATAGCTGCTGCAGCCCCTTTCATTTTGTTGTTTTGTTTGTTAAAAGTTCCTCGCTTGTATACACTGGTGGTGTAGAGTATGGGAAAAACCAGAGGGAAAGGTGTTTGCATAGTTTATAGTAGTGTTCTGGGCTGGGCTGGTCTGCTGCCTGTGTAATTGGCTGATTCTGATACATTTCACCTGCCAACTATGCTAGTTCTCCTAGATTACCTTCCTACTGCTGTTTTCCCTTCCCATTGCCTTCCTGTTTAAGCCCGGGAGTGTGCCACACAAACACAGTGCTAAAATGTGCACAGAGCTGCTATTTCCTGATTTACTTTCTTTTTTCTTTTAAAACCAGGTGCAGGGTGTGCACACCCACTTAGGCAATGTAAAGAGTGCTAGGGAGCCTCAGACGCACCCCTTGCTTAGCTGTGCTAAGCTAGGAGCAAACCAGAGCCACAGGGCTTCAATCCACTTACAGTATGACTGACACACCCCCCTATGATGTCAGCTAACTCCTAGGCTTGCACCAAGCTATTCCTGCTCTTACACTGTTGGGAGCTGCCTAGCATGCAGGGGAACTCTGGGATTCACTATCATTCCCCTCATTTGAATAGGATTGCTTATTAATGCATAAATACATGTCTCACACTGAGCCTCCCCCCTTAGCAACCACTATTCACTGGCCATGTTGTCTTCTATCTGCCATTGAGGATAATGGCAGAATAGTGATTTTGGTTAAAATGCTTATTTTATTTTTTTTTTCTTATTTTCCCTCGATCCAATTTGTGTGCCGGTGCCCTACGTTCAAACAGTTGAGATCGGCTAAAAAAAAATAAAAGTTGATTTTTTTGTTTGTGTTTTCCATGCCAATGGCCTTATAGTTGGTCACTGGCATGCTTTATATATGACATCCACCCTTTATTTGGAGCTGTCATGGCTCCGTTTTGTAATTTGCAGAAATGTACTCCGTTACTGGCAGAGTATATTTCTGCAGATTACACTAGTCCTGCACAGCCAGGTTCCTGGATCAGAAATTTACCTCATTTACATGGATTTCTCCTGCAAATAGGGTAATTTCATACAGGGGCTGAGTCCATGCAGGACTTGTGCAGTAGTGTTTGTGCATACCCCTACAGGTTATTCCTGGATCGCACGGCAGACATATTGCCTGCTGGAGCTCCTGCATTAGTCCTGCATGCTATGCAGGGCTTGTGGAATCCGGGGGAATGTCTTAAGTCAAAAAATTATTAAACTAACCAAACTGAAAGTACAAATAAAGCAGGTGAAGTTTGTTGACAGAGCAAATGAAAAGCGCTTTACCATATTATACTTTTTTGGATTTTACTAACATGCCACTAGTCTTGCTTTCACCCGCTTTATTTGTACTTTCAGAATGTCTTAATTACCGGATATTGCAAAGCATCATCATCTGCTGATTCAGTCATACCATACCTTCAAATGCAATTGTTAACTATTTCAGGTTTATTGCTTAAAGCTAAGAAAACCATATTTCCATTATTGATAAGTTATCAAATGTTACCAAAAAATCATAAGTTTCACTGAAAATATGCATTGGCTTACAATAACAGCACAGGTAGACAAAATGAAAAGGCTATTTCGCTTAGGGGTATAAAGTCTGACTATGTCCCAGAAAACCTGAGTTTTATTAGTGGTTCTGGCACTTAAAGACCTGGCAGGGGAAGGGATGAAATGAGTGAGAGATGCTGACTTGCTCCTTATGGGATGAGGTAATTAGTGGTTCTGGTCCATATATTTTCAACAAACAAGCATAGTTTTGCTTTCCACTTAACATAAACAAATTACACTGTTGGGCTTGGCACTATGAAACTTATGATTACATCACTGTGTGTGTGTCTGTGTGAATGAAAATACACATGTGTAGGGGGAGAGGACAGTAGGGTCCTGCCATGACATTGTTGCTCATACCAGCCACCATGGGGTAGAGTTATGTCTGCATATCAGAAACAGACATGACTGATACCAAATGATGACTCCTTAGCTTTAACTCCACAACAAGGAGTTCAACATCAGAAACAACATTTGATCTACAGGGGACATGTGGGACAATAGTCAAAAATAGTAGCTGATGGTTGCCAAGAATTTAGAAATTTGAAATGACTATTGATATCTTCTGAGCTGGAAGTTTCTTGTTAAAGGTTTATTGTGCCTGCTTATTTGAACTGTTTCTTTCTGAAATTGGTATGCCTTGTTTGCTGTAGCATAGACTAGATTCAGACCTGCTGAATCTAGCTTTGTTTGTATAACTTGAGCACTGATCCAGGCCATCTTTTTTGGGGAAGGTTCCCTGCACCCTAGTGGCAGGAGTGTGCAGTTAGAAATTGTCTGATCAAAGACTGCTGGAATGGGGTTCAGTTTTTTAGCTTTTTATTGGTTAATTTGTTTAAATCAGTTTGCTCATTTGCTACTGTTAAAATAAAAATAAATAAATAAAAATACATTATGCATTGCCACTTAGCGAAGGTTAAAATATTCCCTGCGCCATAATGTTTGATCTTCAAAATTTCCCTTAGAACTAACCAGTTGTTTTAGTTTTAGCACTCAAATCTGTTTCTTTGAGCTCAGCACTTTTTCAGAACTCATTGTAAGCACTAAATAAGTTACAAATTACTACATCACTCAACTTTCCTCACTTGTCTAGAGGAAAACAGTTTTTAGTACTTAATAAATAAGCACCTGTCAAGGCATGTCTAAGGGTCAGCTGCTGGTGTTTTCTCCTGCCACTTGATTAATCTGGGCATCTTGGGACAATGCAGCAATTTTGTCATGTACACAGACAACCCTCTCCTCCTACTGCTCAACACTACAACCTGTGAGAGATGCACTTATATAGCCAAATTGGAAGCAAAGTTCTCTTCACCCAAGACTGGACTAGACAGTCAAGAGGAGAAGATAAACAGTTGCACCACACCAAACTCATCACATAGTCCCTCAAAACCTGCACCACCAAAGCACACACATAGAAACACAAAACACACACCTACATTTGCGGAGGCTCTCAATAAAATTTTGCACAAGCAACACAGACCTCCAAAGCAGAAACCCAAGCAACCTCCACCCTCCAACACAACCCAAATGACACATACCCTAAAAACTCAGTGTGCCACTCAACCACAGCCCATAAGGTGTAACAATGTACCCAACACTCTAGTCATAGGTGACCCTATAGTCAGACCCACTGATGTTTCACTCACCAGGCTAAACAAGGAGAAAGTTACTGTCAGCTGCCTGTCAGGTAACGGGATCCACCACATAATGCACACACTCAGTTCACTCCACAACAAGTACAAATATGACTGTCATTGTCCATGTTGGTGTGAATGACCTGAGACATACCTCCCTGGACTACATGAAAAGAGACATGAAGGAGCTCTCCAATCTTGTAGCCCAGGCAGGTATGACCCTAGCCCTGAGTAGCATCCTGCCATTAACCAGAATGATACCACAGTACAAGGACAAAATGATTGACTTCATTAATTGGCTAAGCTTCTGGTGTCATTCTAAGGGGATCCAGTATCTGTCTGCCTGGGATAACATGATCGTCATTCTAATGGGATCCAGTATCTGTCTGCCTGGGATGACATGATTGACAGACCACAATGCTTCACTAGAGATGGCCTGCACCTGACACCCTTGGGATTCCGGATACTGGCTAAGGCACTTGCCAACCCTATAGTGCCTTTTTTAGGCAAGGTTCAAATGACAAATTTACCACTGTAACAGGTACAAGCAAGCAAAATCTGAGGGTAATGCTACTCAATGCTAGAAGTCTAAACCTCAAAATGCTCTCACTCGAGCCACTCCTTAAAATGGAGAACATCGATATCTGTGCAGTGACAGACACCTGGTTCAAGGCTCCAGGGAGCACCCCTGCATTACCAAGCTATAATTCATACCACACCTTTCAGACATCCAATCTGGACCAAAACACTAAAGGTGGATGAGTGTCCATATTCATTAAAGATTTCCACACCTCCAGGCTATCTGCTCAGCATAATGCATCCAAGATTAGCCAAGTGCAATTAACTCTGGGCAAGACGGCAATCCAAATTGTAGCTTGCTACAGATCCCCCACATGTCCCAGGATTCCCATTCCTCATTTCTTGATACACTGGAAAATATTAGGGCACAACCCAACAACCAAATAAAGGGTGATTTCAACTACCCCAATATTAACTGGGAAAACTACTCCTGTACCAACTGTTTTGCTCAACGGTTTCTGGAATTCATAAATTCCAATGCCTTGGATCAACTTATCCACATCCCCACCAGGGGCAGCAATATCCTAGACCTGGTTTTTACTAACATGGGTAACCAGTGTTCCACACCAGAGGTCAATTCCTCGTTGGTCAGATCCAACCACAAGTTAATCACCCTAGACATACACATCCCGCCCCCATCCCCCATTATGGAAACCACTGTAAAAAATTTCTCCAAAGTCAACTTCACGCTTCTTAAGACAGAAGTGGCAAACTTCACGACACCCATGCAGACAGACAATAGACATACAACTGCTGAATCCTACACAAAAGCACTTTATAAGCACTTACACAAGTGCATGAATCATGTTATTCCCTAATAGAACCAAGATGCTATCTTCCAAAAAAAGGAAGCCAATCTTGTGGTCCCCTGCCATAAACAAACTATACAACAGAAGAAAGAAACTATTGCCAAAAAGAGTAAAGTCCCATGACTGGAGTAACTCCCTGGTCAGCCTCAGGAAGAGGTTGAGATCCCTCTTAAAATCCTCCAAAGTTAGTTACGAAAACAAAATTGCCACTGATTCTAAAGACAACCACAAAGCATTCTATATCTATATCAAGAATCTCAATGGCAACACTCAGATCTACTCTGAGTTACAGCACAATGGCACTAAATATACAGAACCAACTAATATTGTCAACATCCTGGCAGATAGGTTCAGTGCTAACTTTACTCCTCTCTCGCCCCCTAAAGGGCCCATCTCTATACCGTAAGAATGCAAAGTTCCTGTATTCATGGCTACACAGGTAAAAATCGCACTCTCCAAAGCCAAGAACACAGCATCCATGGGACCTGACAACATCCCAGGCTGTGTTCTACATGAATTACAGAACGAACTGGCACTCCACCTAAGAACCATGTTCAGTCATAGTCTCACCTCAGGCTTTGTGCCCACTGAATGGTGCACAGCGATGGTTATCCCACACCACAATGGGGAGGAGCCATGGACCCTTGAAACTACCACCCCATTAGCCTGATAAGCCTGGTCTGCAAGGCCATGGAACGTATCATCATATTTATAAACAAAGACATTGGTAATCTCCAAACTCTGGATGCACCTAGTTCAGATTTGTAAAAAGACTTCTTTGAAGCAGTCACCAAAGCCGTAGACGAGTGTATGGTGTTTCACACAGCCCATCTAGATCTTGCCAAGGCTTGCAACACCATCCCCCACTCTGGAATTATAGATAAACTCACTAAACTAGGTATAAATCTCTATGTCACAAGATGGGTTGCCAGCTGGCTCACTGACAGAACCCACACTGTGAAAGTAGCACACTCCAAATCTGACTTCAGACCAGTGACAAGTGGAGAGTACCACAGGGTCCAGTCCTGATTCCTCTCCTGTTTGGTATCTACTTCTCTGAAGTACAGGCTAACAGAAGGTATTTGGCTAACAATGCTTGCAGATGACTGCAAACTAGGAGCCATAATCAAAACTCCTAACAACGTGGACATCCGACAAAAGTGTCTCACTGAGAAAGATGCCTGGTGTCAAAGCCATGGCCTCAAGCTCAATGCCAAAAAGTGCATTGTCATCCCCTTTGGTAAAAGCTCTGTACCCATGAACTACCACATAGGCGGTAGTCTACTTAACACAGAAAGTGTGATAAGAGACCTTGGGACACAGGTGGACAGTAGTCTCTCCTTTGATAATCACATCACCACAGTAGTCAGGAAATCCTTCTATGTGGCACACCTCATCACAAAAGGTTTCTCATCCAGGAAAAAAGAGGTCATTGATCCAATCTACTCATCACTCATTAGACCCATTATAGAGAACAACTTTTTGGTATTTACCTCACTAGACATCTACAACATCAGGAAAGCCCACAGAAATACCTCACAAATAAGATTACCAGCCTCAAACAGATGCCCTATGCAGACCACCACAAAAAACTACAGCTTTACTCCATTGCACATCGCCTACCCAGAGGCAATTTCTGCCTAACATACTAGCTATGTCAAAACCACAGCTGTTGGACATGCTTCACTTAAAGAAATCCCAATCCCTCTGAGCTACACACTCTAGGGACCTAAACCTTGACACCACAATAAACAGAACATGCTGGGGGGATAGATTCCTGTCCCAGAGACTTCCCATACTCTGGAACAAACTACCTATATATATCAAACAAAGCTCCTCATTAGCACTCTTCAAGAAAAATATTGATGACTGGATGGGAAATAGGAAATTCACCCCTGGGAACACTTCTGTGGCTCTGCTCGACAGGGGCACAGGAAAATAATTTTCTTGGGTGGTGAAAGCCAGGGTACCTTTTTGGCTAGGCTTATGCAGGCCCTAGGGCCAATTACCTAGTACCTACCTATGAACCTATGTAGTTTCTGGATGATAATCTTAACTTTCTGCTGTGTGTTGACTACTTCTCAAAGTAATTTGGTGGTGAGCAAATGAAAGCTACCCCAGTATACTACTGTTATATATGTGCTTGAGGTGATCTTTTTTAGGAATGGAATATCTCAGGAAGTGATGCCAGTCAACTGTCCACAATTTGCTAGCCGATAATTCATGAATCTGTCTGAAAACATGAATTTCAGTGTATTATTTAAAATTCATATCTGCAGTCAGATGTTCAAGTAGAATGCATGGTCCAGAATGAGGAAAAACACAACAAAAAATGCAAAATGACAGAATAAATGGACATTTTTTCTTTTTGCTAAATTAAAGAAAAATACCTTCTCAGTTATTGATTGCTGAAAACTTGAACTGTATCTTTTGGTCTATTAGTGCCAGAAAGTAAAGTGCAAGCTTCAGAGTAAATGAAGAGCATATTTGAAAAAGAAGAAATACTATGATAAAGTGGTGGAAATGCATTTTGTCTTCAAGAAGAAAAGAGAATGACACAAAATGAGATTTTTTTGGTACAATTGGTACATAAACATAGGTGTACATAGGTCTGCACACCATTCCATGGTTATAAAATAAGAAGCTGTACAAAGCTATAGACATTTAATGAAATTTCCAAATGAGGTTAAACTGATACCTGAGCTATTCAAGATTCTTGAGATACTTATGAAAGTGCCATTAGCTGATTAGAAAGATGAGACATCAGGAACAGCTTCAGAACGTGCTGAGAGTTCTACAAACAATGCTGTTAAAGGACCGTTGTCTGTCAGTTCATCTGCATGAATGATGATTGTGATCAAACACAAACAGGCACTGTTACAAATATGGTATGCTAGAAGACACTCAGTTTGAGTGACTTTACATAATGCTAATAGTTAATAACATTTGATTTAAATGGTTCATGTTATGTTTATCATTATATGGTACAAAAGCAAACTATAAATAAGATGAATGATATATAATAGCATATAGTATAGAGTATTACTATATGTATAGTCTTTTTATAACAAAGGGGTGTAGTATTTCTTTAAGAGCAGTGCTACATGTGGATATGCGTCTTGTGAATTGAAGGCTTTGACTGCAACAAAGTGCTTGAGCTGGGAGCATTGTTTACTCATGTACTTTTGTTACTGGGACTTATGCTTGCTGTGGTACAAATTATGGCAATTATTTGAGCAAAGGTTCCTTCTGGAAGACACAGCGTGGACATTATAGTAAGTTAACATTTCACAATTCAAATCCAAAGGATCGGTGTTACAAAGATGGTCTTGGAATCAAATAAAATTCCATCAGAACTGCAGATGTGGTTATCAGCTCAGAATGTTTTAGTTTTATATACAGGGTCAGGTAGATTTTTATCAAACAGAGGAGAAGTTGTGGATGGCAACTAACAGAGTTGAAGCATTTGATATGGGAGGAGATGAGATGAGTCGAATAAGATGAGATGATCCTTCCACTAGAACAAGATGGTTTGTGATTATTTGATTTGAAGTGGTATTTCAGAACTACAGAGTGAAGGCTCCTATACATACCACAAGCAGAAATTTATAATTCAAAATGAAAAGGGATGATGTTGAAACAAGTGGAAGCTCACAAAATCAGGAGACCAGAATTTTGGATGCAGATTCTTAAGGAGAAGAACAATAACTATACAGAATATTATATTCATAACATAGCAGAACATATTCTAAGAAGTAAGCTAACATCAGAATGGAAAAATGAGCTTCTGCCATTAGGGATGACTGCAATTAGGGTGCACAGAATAGGCAAGAGAGAGCTGAAATTTACTGGAGAAAACTGGCAAAGGAACCAAGGTATTGGGAGCAAATAATTAGAGAGAGAAAGGTAATAGAATGGGAAGAGGCCAAGAATACATATGGCTAGAGATTGTCCTCCAGATCTAGGATTGATATCAGATTATAGGTAAAGTGAAAAAAAAACATTAGTAGAATTTTTAGAAGAATCTAGAACAGAAGCTGCTGTTAAACAAGGATAATTAAAAAGGTGTATAAAATATTGTATGATAACTATAGGAATCAATCAAGGGTGGTTAGAAAGGACTGGGAAGAAAGATCTGATTATCTGATTAGCAATCCACACAGAAACAATGCCAGGATATATATATATATATATATATATATATATATATATATATATATATATATATATATATATATATCTGCCAAACATGCAAAAAAATCTTGGAAGTATTTGCATAGGTATTTTTACATGCCAAGGAATTTTTCCTCGGGTAGATTGCAAATGCTGGAGATGTAACAGGGAAGAAAGAGATAACTGGGAACATATTTGAGGGAGTATAATGTGCTAGAAGACTTTAAAAATTCCCTGCAGACTACCTAGGTAATCAAATTGGTGTAACTAAGAAAATTATTTTTTTGAGCTCTGATACAGGATCTGGATTTTTTAGACATAATAAGGCCTTGCTGAGTTTAATTCTGATGGCTGAAAAAACGCAATTAATAGAAAATGGAAATCAAAGTCTAAACCAACCTTACTAGAAGTAGTAAATATAGTAACTGAGATAAAATAACTGGAAGTGGGCTCTTTAGAAAAAGGTAGGAGCAAATTACATAGAAAAAAGTAGGAATTGTTGGAACAATACTTATAGAATATTGTTTTGGAAAAGGAAGAAGGTTTAAGGGAAGGCAGAAGTAATATAATGCATTATGCTTGTAAATGAAAATATGTTAATATGGTTTGTTTTCCTTTATATAAATGCATGATTGCCTCTGTCATAACTGATAATTTAATAAAGATGTTTCTTGTTTAAAAAAAGTTTGCATTCAGCTATATGTCACAGAATGGAAGTAGGATTCAGGTACAGAAACTCAGAGCTCTTCTTTAATAAGTGGCCATTAATCCCCGTCTCATTCTGTATTATAGAATGATTTTTATCTTTCTTCATCATGCTGAATGAATACATTGTTTAGAACAGGCTTGGGAAAACAGGAATGTACAGTGTATGGCCCTTTTTGGCACATACTTATAACACAATGTTTGCACTTATACATGGAATGCTCCTTAGTAGTGCTATCTGTTGACATTACTATATTTTTAAAATGTTATCATTGCATGTACTGTACTACTATCCTCTATGTAGGATAATGTACTTTGCCTTTAAGCAAGCAGCACAGATTACTCTTTTTACCTGTTATAAAAGCACATCTCTGTGCCAAGTACATACTTTCTTCCAACAGGTTTTATTGAGCATATTTTAATTCATCCGTTTTTATCAGCATTACATTTATGTGTGCAGAAGATGATGCTATATAAATGTTATAACTATTGCTTTTTCTGAAGGACTGTAGATATTTTGTGATTTATAACTCCATTTTTGCTCTGGACTTGTTTTTACTTCTACCTTATTTTATTTAAGCAATTGACAATATTTATTATTATCTTCTAATCTAAAACTTGCGGTATGCTGTTTTTGTCATCCATCCTCTTCTGCAGCATGATGCAATGAGCACACAAAGAGCTTATAAGAGATACACTTGCTTTTGTTTGCTTCAGTGGAGCAGCTCTTAACTAATTTTACACCTTTAAAGTAGTAAAAGAATCAGCCTATTTCTTGTTGAGATAATCAGATTAAATCCAATTCAATACCCATTTTTAACATGCTCAAGTGAGAAGCTGGTTGCAGATATTCAAAAGATATGCAATTAATTTCAGAAGCATACAGCTTGACCAACTGTTTATAGAAAGTAAAGATAAAATGTATTTACTTTTGCTAGCTTTAATCATTTTCTTGCCTGACTGTTCTTTTTAAACTGAGTAAGCTTGCTAACATGAATACATATATCGTAGATCTAAGTTAATTTATATTTCTTGATGCATTTAAATGTACAGCTGATCAGTGCAGTGGTACATGAATTGCTGCTTCTGACCACTACTACAGGTTTGTTTTACTGTTCACAAGTTAATCATTCATTGTACAGCTAAATATATGTAGCATGTCTGGATGAGTATTATCCATATCTAAAATACAAATGCATTCCTTTACTACTGCATTTTGTCCAAAATGTTAACAAAGGGGCAATATTTGGATTTCACAGTCTTCTAAATTCACTTTATGACTCAATGCATCCATACCAAGAGTATCTACACTGCTTCTCAATACATTGATTTAAGTAACTGAAGTAAAGGTGAGGCGAAGAGTGTTGCAGAGTATTTGGCTTACAGGCACTTTTCTTAATAGCTGCTAAATCATCTCATCCACAGCATCACAGGAATTACAAAGCAAGTAGTTCAGGAAACCCTTTGTATTTTGCCAATATCAACCCTCATGATGGACCTTCCACTTCTAAAGGACAAAGAGGGTCAGGCCTGGAAAGAATCTGCAGATGCCCATCCAATTTATCTTAAAGTATGTGAAGGTGTCACTCTGTTTTACATGTAAGGGCAATTTGTTCCAGAGATGGGGTAGAAACTGGTAATACATCTGTCCCCCAATGTATTTTTGTTGGTGAAAATTGAAATCCTTAGTTTGAGTGTTTGTGAAAAAAATGTGTATTGCACAGACGCAAAACATCAAAGGGATCTAGACCTTAATGGCAAGGAATGCAAGATCTCCTTAAAGTAGTCTATAAGAGATCCAATATGGGGATGGGGCTTCAAACAAGTCTTGGTAGCCAAAAGTCATAAACCACTACTTTTTTTAGTTAGGAACCCATGTGGTCTTTTTACCTGCATGGTGTATCTGGATAAGTACTAGTAAAAGGGCACAGAGTGCTTTATACTTAGCCTAAAGAGAGCACAGCAGGATGATAACTTCTTTTAGAGAATGGGCAAAATGTACATTAAACCCTGGTTGGACAACAAACATTCTCCAGCATGGTGTTAATGTACAGGTAATATCTGCTGATATATGAGTCTGACACTTAATGGCAGCATATTAAGCTGTCTTGGAGCTCAGACTCTAAGAAGGTTTGAAGCCAAGGAGCGGTTTTGCTGTTAGCGAGTGTGGAATTCAAACTAACAGAAAAAGTACAGAGGCATGTGTGTATGCGTGTGTGTTGTGCATGAAAGTGAGAGGGATAATGATCGAGCCATTATTTCACTCTCAGAAATTAGTGCTTATGCTGTTCAGTGAATGAAAAAATTTAGGCCTAACACTCTTCTCCTTCTCAGTCTAGGCCTATTGTCAGTAGCAGCATCACCACTGACCTCAGCATCTAGCACATACAGATGTAGCAGAGCTAAAGCAGCTCCTAGCATTCTGTCAGTTAAAATTCCCAAGTCTGTACTCCAATGGTGCAGAGTATGGGGGGATAATCAGATTGTAGGGTGTATGCATACTTTATAGTGCTCTGCTGCAAATGCAGTCTGTGTGAGTGGCTAAATCTGATGCATTCTACCTGCCAAGTACATCAATGAGGGGTTGGAATGGCCCAGTTTAGGTGTGACAGGGGACATCAGTAATTTATATATGATTAGCTTTCTCAGCCAATTTCTTTTTTTTTTTCTTTTTTTGACAGCCCTTGCTAAGCACTGTGGAGCAACCGGCAAACCTGTGCCGCAGATATAAACAGTACTTAGCAGTCAATAGACACACTTCCATGAACAGGCACACTCATCATAGCTCAAACCAGCTTAAATATGTCCCTAAAGGCACTGGACACACTGTCCTGCTCAGCTCAGCTCTGCAGGTGGCAAATAGGCACCGCTGATCTCCAATGTGCTTAAAAAGTTGAGATAAACCCCCCTTTTGATGTCAGCTACCTTTTCTGTGGATACCAACATGGCTCTGAGGCTACATGGGTTTCATCTGTGGGCATGGATACCTATTTTTGCAATTCAGTAGTCCCAGGTCATTTGCATACAGATCTGTGCAAACAGCCTGGATACTACACTATTCCAGACCCTGTCTCCTTAGCAATCACAGACATCTACCATTGTGCATACTCCATGCAAGGCCCTATAATGCATTATTGTCACATATTTTATTTTTTGCCTTTTTACACTTTTAATTTTTTTTTTTGCATAACAGCATGTTTGCACACTGCTACACACTGCATAAACATAATATGGGTATTAAGAAAAAATATTTTAAATATTTTGTAATTATGTTTTGGATACACAGGGCATAGTTTTGCACACATTTGTGTCTGCTTTGCTATTTCTGACCTTCTCACAGTACTTTTACAGCCCCTGTTCACTTTTTGATTTCATGTACATGGAAATTTTCAATGTATACTTCTGACACCAACACAAGATCTCCATGGCTGCCTATCTGGTTGCTGGATCGATTAACACCCTCATTTGCATGCAGTTCATCTGCTTATGAGGTGATTTGCATGGCATGGGCACTTCTATGTTGGCATGCTCATGCACGCCCCTCAGCTCTGTTTACTGGATTGCACGGCTGCTTAATTCCATGTAAGCTGTGTGCCACTATGCCTACATGGAGTATTAATCCATGTAGGCTTTATTGAATCCCCCCTATTATTTATTAAGAGGAATTTATCACCTGTTTCTCCCCAGAAGATTATTTTTTTTGTGTGCAAAGCCAAAGTACATTTATGCATTACATTTTAATTGGACACACCAGTTCACCCTCATTCCTGTCCACCACATAATTGAGATCCAGATTCTGATATGGATTTACTTATAAGTAAATAAACCCAGAAGTAATAATGAGACAGAAAACATTCAGGGACACTTCAAATATTACTGTTGTGTTAACTTGAGTGATTGACAGAACATGTGAATGTAAATGAATATACGTTTTTCTAAAGTAAAGAAAAAGTCTGTATATTATAGTTCTTAATTTCTTTATAATCACTGTTATTATATAAAATGCAGTTCTTTACTGCCTGTTTCTCCAAAATGGTAATTGTGTGAAAAAAAACAAAGAAAAAGGACAATAAAGCAATAAGAGAGACTACATCAATTATGGAAATTATAATATCCTTCAAAAAGTGAAGGTGGTTCCTGAAGATAGAAGGGACAGCAGCAGGTGCCATTGCCAGCTCTAACACTATGAATGGTGGAGGGAATTTACTGAACTTGCTATTAGAACATAATAATAATAATAATAATAATAATAATAATATAAAATAGTAATATCACATCTAAGAATGGATCATCTTATACAGCGTGAATAATGTATGAGGCAATACGGCATCACTAGCAATGCCAATCCTACAGGGCAATGCACCAGTGGCACATTCATTTTAAGGCTTAGCAATTGTGATGCTCAGCCATGAGAGAAGTAATGTAACAATGCAACAAAAAAATGTTACTGAAAAAGATGATCTTAAGAAGCCTTTCATCAAAACTTCAGGACTCCTGCATGACCTGCAGGATTCTGCCTCCTATTTATATGTAGAAAGATTCAGTAAAGTGAATTAAATGACTACACTTTACAGTCGCATTTGGATTTTTATAGCTATTAACATTCAGGTGTGCCTATTTTAAATAATTTTTAAGACTGAACTACATCATAGAGAAAGCTGTTAGCTTGTTCCCCTCACCTATTTACTGAAGACATTTTTTCAATGGTTTAAACCTATAACTGTGCAACATAAAAAATACAGTGCTAAACTACTTGTGGTCATTTTCATGCCTTTAAAATGTAGCACTACATTATTATTTCAATTTGCAATTAGCATGATTTATGTACTGCAAAATACAAGAAACAGACATAAATACATACTTCACAATGTGCTGTTTACATAACCTCTGCTCTATTGATTTAAAAATATGTGTTTTAGAGTAATAAAATTAAACTGCTTTATATACCTTTATATATTGGATTAAGTAAGAATCTATTTGCTTACCATGGGTTTTCTGATAAATTTGAATAGTTTTCAGTACTTAGTCAACATGTCTACTTAAAAGGATAACCTTTGCAACACAGAAGTACAGTTTCTTACTAGAAAATTGAGTGATAGGATATCAAGTACAAGAAAAAAGCATGTTGTTGTTGGTCAGAGTTTGAATTTGACTAAGAAAGTGAAGTGGCATTTTTACTGTGACATTTGTATGAATTCAAGTTATATGATTACCTGTGAAAACAGGTAATAAAAGTTACTTGTGTCCAAAATATGACAAATCAGGCTTCATCTACAAAATGCTTTTGTATATTACTTAATGGTCATGGGACATAAAACATGTAACATAAGAGAACACTGACTGGGTATTACAGATTTTGCTAGAATGAGTAAAGAACAGTGTCAGAAGATAATTTTCATATGCTATTTTGCATGATAGAGTTATAATTCTTAAGGCTTAGTAAGTGCAAAGTATAAGCTCAGGATTACCTAGTAAAGGATTGCCGTTGAAACAGAACACCTGAATATGCATTTTTAATAAAGTCAGTTAACTGGAAAGTGATTCTATTTACCATCAGAAGGACAAGTATAAATATAATTTCAAGATCATAAAGTCGTTTGCTTATAAGATTTATCCTAAGCATTAATATTGAATTATCGCATATAATCGAGCAACCCAAAACGTAAAATGATTTGCACATTATTTGATGGGTTAAATCATATTCTTCATATAGTTTATATCAAATACTATTATTATACTAGTATAGGTCTGAGTATTAAGATTTGACTTTTGACAGGTACTTTGTCTAAGTGACAAGATTTTTGATAACAGGGATACTTGATGAAAACTTTGATAAGTGTACAAAGTCTGAATTGGTAACTGACATTTGATAACTGAAATATTTAAAATGGCATTTTTATATTTGATATTCTGTCTTTGATAAACATTAATTGTCAACATTCTTTAAATAAAATGTATGTTTTGAATGTATATTATTTAGTATAACAAAAGAAGACCAATACACTGTTGATCAACTGATACCCCTTGGGTAAATGTGTAACAAAAACCTTTACACATTTAGAGGGGGGAATTTGTCAGCCACTAATATATAATGAATGTAATGTGTGCATAACTAATTACAAGCCAGACTGAGACAAAGGATGACTGAGTTAATAACAGTCATTCTTCAGTTTGTACAATATCAGTGCCAATACATTAAAGAAAGGAAAAAAACATTCATGCTAATGTGATCAGAGTCTATTTTCCTGACTGCTTTGTATGTATGGCTTGTATAGAAAGGAATGGAAATGTCTAGCAAGTTGGCACAGCATGATTATACCAGCCTTGTTATAAGTAAATGACACCCCCCCCAAAAAAAAAAAAGCTGGATACTCCTTTCTGAAGAGCATTACAAATTTTCATCATATTGATCAATTATGATCAATTACAAATGTTCATCATTTTGATCAATGCTGCATTAGTGTAGGCTGTATATGTTATATTCTGTCAAATATATAACAGACAGGCAACTTCCAAAGTTCAGGGCACCTTCCATGCACACAAAGTGTCAAACAGTTCAAGCTGAGCTAACTAAAAGAAAAATGTGGTTGCCAAGCCAACTTATAGTTTTTACTGACATTTGCTGCTTGCCTTTCCCAGAAAAGAGCCACCATTTTCACCTTGGCCATGGAACAAACTATGGGTCCCATGATCATTTCTTCTTCGAACCGCAAAAAGAAAATGTTAAGCAAACAGTCTTTGCCACCACATCAGGCTAACAATTTGCCTTATACATAGGTAGGTGACTCTGCTATGACCACTTGTACCTCAGACCAGTCATCTTTTATGCCAGACCCTGGTGTATCACCTACAGCCACTATGGACTGGGGTTATCCACATCCTTTGGGGTCCTGAATGGGTAAGAGAGAGACACTCTTGTTGGTTATGGGAGATGGAAGGGGGTAGACTTCCCTGTTGTGTCAGGATGTTGTGCTCATCCTTGGGGAAGCTGCTACTGTCATTAGTGATACAATTGGTCCCACTTTCCTTTTCTTTTCATAAAGAAATAGAAACTAATGTGTCTACTCCTCTTCAAATTTCCATAGGAGTAGTTTACTGTGTATGGCTCATGGTTTAATTCAGACCATTGATCCTTCTTGTAAAGTGGTTTCTGGTTAAAGAAAAAGGAATGCATCTTTTCCTGGAGGGATTCAGGATTCTGAATCTGAGCAGAAATACAAAGGGACAGATAAAGAGTTTTCTCCTCAGATTTCTGATTCCAACTCAGAGGGGAGCTCAGTTTCTGATTGTCCCTGTGGGAGAGCTCTCTTTCTCTGAAACTCCCACTAGAATGTGCCAGTGTTTTCATTGGGAGAACACTGAGGATGTTCACTACCTCAGTAACATTAAAAATTGTTGCAGTAGGAATTTCCAGCACCTACACATATTCCTTCTGTTCTGTCTGCTTTAGAGGATGTATGTGTTACTGCAAGCAATTTTTCTGAGTCAGCTGGCTGCCCCTAAAAAGGCAGATAAGATGTATAAAGTTCCTCAGTCTTTTAATTGTTTATACACTATAGCTTTACTTGATCCGACTGCTGCTAAGCACTTAATTGATTCCACTCCTTCTCTTTCTGCTAAGGATTGGAAAATTATTGATAAGTATGGAAACAGGTACATACTTCTGGAACTTTGATTTTCGCAGGTTTGAATTGTCAGGCTCATATACTACAGTTTTTCATACTAATTGTGAAAGTACAAGGAACATTTTATCTGCATTTTCTTCTTGTGAGGAAAATTTGCTTTAAATAATTTTATTTCTTTTATTGCAGAGGTCACTACTCATTGTTTATTCTATGTGTGTGACTCAGTTGATACTTCTTTCAGGGCTATGGCTACTGGTACTGTTTTGTGGAAGTTTGCTTGGCTGCATTCTCAGAACTTCCAAAATGTTAAAAATAAGATTTTAAATCCTCCTTTAGAGAGAGATTTAGTTTTTGTTGCCTCTGTTGCAGAGGTGATCAAAAAGTTTGACAAAAGGGTGAGCTGATTCACTGAATTTCTAAGAATTTTCAGCCTTCCTTTTCCAGTTTTCTAAGGGATAATCTCACCCCTCATCCAGTTTTGGCAAAAAGCAGAATGAACATCCTCAACTAAATACAGGTAAATAGGTTTTAAGAGGAAATGACAGAGGGTTCCAAAAAGAAGCCTCAATCCTCCCTAAATCAAAGACACTCCAAATAGTCTGAATAACTGTTCAAGAGACATTGAGAGTCCCCTCCATCCTGGTCCCCTTTTTTCTTCCAGAATATCTGAAGGTTTGAATTTCTACTTTTCTCTTTGGCAACAGATAGTTTCAGGCAAATGGGTTCTGAAGATCATTCATCAAGGTTACAGAGGTCATTGGGAGGAAATTCATTCTTTCCAGAGGGTCATTCCTCATCCTCCAGATCAGAGTCTTTTGTTTCCAGTAGTTTTTTATCACATGCTGTCTTGAGGAGTGATAGAACCAGTTCCTCCTTTCCAGGTGGAGTGGGTTTTTAATTAAGGATGTTCTTAGTGCCAAAGAAAGAGAATGCATGGAGACCAATTCTGGATCTTTGTTTCCTAAACCTGCTTATGACAGTGCTCAACTTTAAAATGATGTCACTTCACAACCAGTTACATCTACTTCCTCTTTAACATGTCCTGGTAACACTAGTCTTAAAAAAGATGCTTGCCATCATATTCCTATTCATCCAGGATTTAGAAATGTCTTAAGTTTTTTTGTGAATGGATCACATTATTAGTTCTCTGCCTTATACTTAGGACTATCCACTGCACCAAGAGTGTTCACAAAGTGTATAGATCCATTTATAGCTCTTTGCAGCCTACCAGGTATCCATACTTTTCTATATTTATATGGCTTGTCTATCTTTCTCAAGGTGTCAGGAATCTCTTTCTTGGGTGGGAGATCTCTTACATAAGTTGAAATTCCAAGAGAACATTGAAAAGTCTTCCTTGACTTCTTCACATAGGATTTTGTTCCCGGGATGTCAACTAGACACCACAGTTCAAAGAGCTTTATATTCACAGGAAAAAAATAGATCTATATCTAGAACTATTTATAAGGTTTTCCACTAAAACTTCAGTTACTGTGAGAGAATACCACAGGATTTTGGGACTCATGGCTTCTATGATTCTCACTATACCCCTTGTAAGATTCCACATGAGAAAGATACAGTAGTCTTTGAAGTCTCTTTGGACCCAGCATAAACAGCTTTTGTCTTTTGAAATCTAAGTGCTGGGGTTTGTCAGAAAAGAAATAATTTGGTGGAGACAAGACATAGCCTTAAATCCAGGTATCCCCATTCTGCCCCACCTCCCCCATTTCCAAAGAAGTCAGTAATCAAAGAAACATCGGACTTTGCTCAGAGAACAGTTTGTGGAGGGATGAAATTGCAGGGTGTGTGGGACACCAAGGGCAGATGCAAGCCCATAAATATCAAACAGATGTTTGCCCTGATCAAGGCACTCAGCTTTCTGAATCATCTTTGGTCCTTGGAACCTCTTCAAGTTGTTACAGACAGCTTGTGGTACATCAACAAGCAGGAGGATCCAGACTATACCCCGTTTGCAGGCTAGCCATGTTTGCTTGGTATATAGCTTCAAAGCACAATCGCACTCTACAGGTACCTTACATTTCATCATAGCAAAATTAAGTGGCAGACAAGCTGAGCAAGACCAGAGCAGACCCTTATGAATGGAAACTCACTCGGGGAGGGGGGTGTTCCAAGATTTGATACATCTATGGGGAGTTCCTCAAGATGATCTCTTTGCCGCCTCCCTGAACAATCAACTGGCAAGATTGTGTTCCATGAAAGAAGCCCTGGAAGACAGATGTCTTTTCTTTTCCTTGGAGAGGAATGTTCATGTAATGCTCTTCTACCCTTTCCAATAATACCTGGGGTACTTCTAAAGTTTCAGAAGATATCTCCCAAAATCACTTTGGTGACTCTTTCTGGCCCAGGCAACCATACTTCACCATTCATTTGGAAATGGATGGCCAGGAGAAATTAACATAAGCATCTTCACAGACTGGATCTACTCACACAGGAGCAGGGGTGTTTGATACACCCCATCATCAATCAACTTCAACTGACTGCCTGGTAATTGGGTCTTAATTGCTTTTAGGCATCTGTTTACTGAAGCTGTACAACAGGTACTAATGGAAGCAAGAAAGCCTGCTACTAAAAAAATCATATATTGTCAACTAGAAAATGTTTTCTGGATGGTGCCAAAAACATATCCAGTACCCATGTTGAGCTAGTTGTTTTCTGGTTTTACAATATTTGTGTGAGTTATTGTCATATACCCTTTCTTATTCCCCTATCATGGTTACTTTATCACCTATTCTGGCATGTCTGCCAATGGATCCTCCTCTTTCAATGCAGTCCCACATCAACATATTTGTGAAAGAGTCTTGCACAAGAGGCTTCCAAGTAAACTGGTGGTCATCTTTGGGATCTTAAATTTGTATTAGAAAAGTTAACACTTGATCCATTTGAATCAGCTAACCTGGCTGACTTGAAGTTCATAGCATGGAAAACAATTTTACTGATGCTCTGATCTCTGCAAGAAGAGTATGTCAGTTACAAGTTTTATAGTGGGTCAACCTTATCTTATTTTTCACAGGCACAGGGTTTATTTGCAAACTAATCCTTTTATGCCTAACGTGGTATCCAAGTTTACATTAAGCCAAACTACCCATATCCCTGTTTTCTTTCCTAAACCTAAAAATGAGGGAGAAAGGATACTCCTTTTCTTGAATGTCCATAGATAACACAGGTATTGTTTTGACAGAACTAAATCTTTCAGATCATAAGATCAATTATTCATTTCTTGGGAAGATAAAAAGAAGGGACAAAATCTGTCAGAACAGACTATTTCCAAATGGTAGCCTAAGGCTATTACCTTATATTATACTCACCATAACAAAGCTATTCCAGGCAGGGTCAAGGCCCACTCTACCAGGGCCTTTAGCTTTATTTATGGCTTTTTGGAAAGGGTTGGATTCTAGAAGTAGAAGTTACTACTTTGTCTTCTGTACATACTTTTTCAAAGCCCTATAAACTTAATTTCTTCTCGAGATCCAGGTCGGGCTTTGCTTGGACCATTCTCCAGAGCTTCTGGATTCTTCTCTTTCCTCCACCCATATGCAGTAAGCTAGTATAATATACCCATATAGCTGAGGCTACTGCAGCAGTGACCAATATGATGAATATAGTACAGTTGTTTAAGTAAACTTATCATAACAGTAGATGTTCAAATGATTACTGCTGCAGTAGCTGCTCTTTCCCTCCACCTCCTTTGTTTTTGGTGTGTTTTTCATGCCAGGGTGTGGACATTTATTTTTGTTTTTTTTAGCATTGTCCTTTCAGAGCTCAGCCTCCTTCTCTCTGTTGGCAAGAAAGCTATGAAGGGCTTAGCATTTAAACCTGTCTTTTAGTCAGCTCAGCTTGAGCTGCCTGATATGGCATGAGGAAGGTGCCCTGAAGCTTTGGAAGCTAGCCAGCTAATATATCCATAGTAGGATATAACTCATATAACGCTACTGCAGCAGTGATCATTTAAAGATTTATTGTTATGGTAAGTTTACTTACACAACTCTGCTTTCCATTTAATATATTATACATATCTGCTTTATTTTTCTGATTATAAAATGCTTGTTATTTACTGTTCATAGATATAATCACATTGTAGTCTGCCTGCATGTAATGCTATTTAATATTTGTAGTAATAAAATACTACTACTGTTGTCCTCAAATCTTTTGTTCATAGGTTCATAGGTAGATGTCATAATATCTATTATTTTCAACACTGTTTAATGACATAAATTACAAAAAGCATAATTAATACAAAGGTTATGCAAGAATGAAAACATAAACCTTTTACAAAAACATTTTGACTACGCTGAAGGATTAGTATTGCAAGCTACCTCTTATTTGTTCATTTTTACTTACCGATGGCTTCAAAGAGAATAATGTTGGGGTCTATTTTCAGCATAAGACATTTGGCATTTATATATGTTTTTAATAACACTATTCAGTGCCTGCTGATCGTTCATTAAAAACTAGGGAGAGGACAGTAAAAAAGGATATACACATCATGAAAGGTAATAATGGCCTCATTTAAACATATGTCATACATTTGCAAACACATATACAAATTCTTTACACACAGAAATCCTACTTAAGTTAATAAAAAATGAGTCAAAGTTGATTCACCCCGTCATATTTTCAGTAGCACTTTGTAAGCAGTTTGACTAAAGCAAATTCAGTTCACCTCAAAGTTGTTCATTTGATAGATGCCATTAAAGAGAAACTTAAAAATTAAAGAATTTCCTCTGAAAGATGGGTTATGTTCCTTCTGCATTAATAAGCTGATTTTGATTTTCATGTCAACATTAACCTACTTTTAAATAATTAATCACTATAATTACTGGGCCAGCAGTGGCAGTGCTTGTGAGTACAAAAATGAGGTCTGAGGAGGGCCATAAACAATACATGATATTAAAGTAGAAGGAACTCCCTATACACTGTTAAACACTAATTCTGGCATGCAAAAGGAGGCACTAACTTCAGTCACACCTCCTTGTCCACTGTCTCTAATCTCAGTATATATTCTTGGTCTTGCTAAATTTATTCTACAGCCATCAGAACTATCTAGAGCATGTGCCAACAGCACACTTTCTTTAGTGGCCCCTTCTCCGATTATGGTACATAAAGTATCTCTTGCAACTCCTTAAAGACACATTGTCTCCATTGAGGTAGGCTCACTGAGTATCAGCTTACAAATGACAAATTTCTCTCCCACTGTTCTCTAGTAATACACACACACACACACACACACACACACATATATATATATATATATATATATATATATATATATATATATATATATATATATATATTTATCCTTGTGTGTGTGTGTGTGTGTGTGTGTGTGTGTATTTAATATTCTGTTCAGTCCTCCCGAGTTTTTCCTTTCACTTTGAACAGTTTGGATTAGTGGTCACAAAACACAAAATTTCCACTTTCCTGAGCACTGCCTGAATTCCATGTGTCCACACTTGTCATAGTTATCACGTTATCACATTAGGTATTATATGCCAATAACAAGGGACAGTGATTTTCGGTTTTCAAAAAATTAAATTCTGTTTTCATGAGATGAAATCTGGGAAGTATACCTATGATTTTTAAATGTAATTTCTGGTTCTTATGATAACTTTATTTTAACTTTCATCTGCACTAATATATATTGAAAATTAAAAAGGTTCTAGGTGCAGAACAGTAATGCAAGGGGCAATATAATAAAAAATAAAACTGAACAGAAATGCATTTTTGTACTGGGCTGGATTTCTGGCCTACTTTGTCAAATTCTGTGAGAATGTCATGATTTTTTAATTCTCAGAGAGTCAGTAAAGGGATTTACTGGTATTTTTCGGGGAAAATGAAAATTGGTGTCCTTGGCCATGATAGCATAGGTTTAATGCATTAATCATATATTTCCTTGTATTATCTGTGCACTTCATGACCTAAAGAAACTTTGAATAATAATCAGCACAGACTAAATACTTAGAAGGGAGAATTTATTAAAGCCTATACGTTTTTTTCCATGTAGGCATCGCACTGTCCTGCTGACACGACCACGGGCATTTTTAGATTCAGTAAGGGCTGCTGAGCGGTGCACATGGATGAGTCAACACGGAAACTTCCGTGGC